>NW_007728314.1:150568-163035 GCF_000696425.1 Galeopterus variegatus
TAATACTGCCAGTTCTAATCTTTATTCTTATTCTCATGATTAGAGTTTATTTATTATTACTGCCAGTAGTAGTAGTGTTGCTTACTAAGTGCCAGGTACTATACTAAACATTTTACTTGTATTGTCTCATTTATCTCATTCACAACTTTTCTAAGAGATGGGTGTGATTGTTGTTGCTCTCATTTTAGAGAGAGAAACTGAGGCTGGAGTGATGAAAATAACTTGCCCATCATCACACAAGTACTAAGTGGCAGGACCAGAATTGGGACTGAAACCTCAGCAGTGTAACTTCAAAGCCTGCATTTCTTCCAGCGTGTCATACCCCCTCTGGGCCGGTTTTATAATTTATATTGGAAAACACCACTTAGTATCTCTTCTGTTTCTTCCTCTTCCTTGCTTCCAACAGCTTCCATCTAGGTTCTTGGCTCTTCACAGGTATAATAACCCTTCTTTACAGACAGAGCTATTCTCTCCTCCCTATTAGGTTTTCTGGCTCCCTCTTCTCACAGGCAAGGCCACAATCTGCCCACACAGACTCAGCCCTGAGCTCTGAAACAGTCCTGTTCTTAATCTGCAGAAACATGTGTAGCCTTAGCTTTGAAGCATAGGAGATTCACTATCAAGTCTACTTTGCTGGGACATCATCACTGAATAAGTGCCTCAGTTCCAGCGATTGGCTTTAACCTGTTACCATTATGATTCTTTAGCCCATTTTGGGGGAACTTGCTTTTCTTTTACCATACTCCTTGTATTAGTCAGTAATCCTCTGGTTGCAGTGACACAAATCCAGCTTATCCAAAACTACAATTAGTCCAGTAGAACAGACCATCTCTACCTTTGCGTCTCTTCAAAAGAGAAGCCCTTCAAAAAAGCTCTCCATAAGACCTTTCCTCCTGTCTCATTGACTAGAATAGTATCTCATGTCCAAACCTAAATCAATTGCTGACTGGCTTAGATGAATAAGGACCCAACACAGGGCCAACCTCCCTGAAGCATATGATCATGTAGCCTTAACAAAATTGGGGTCTTGTTGGAAAGAGGACCAGGTAGGGGCAAGGGGGTCCTAGTTAAATAGCCAACAGTGTCTGCTATAGGAGGAAGTGCGCAATTCTACAGGGAGGTTGGGAAGCCAAAGATAAGGTGACCTTTCCTACTGAGTCTTTAAAGACAGAATTCTTACCAGGCAGATGGAAAGTTACGCCAGACAGGAAGCAATTCGTGAAAAGGCATAAGAATATGAAACTACCTTTTCAGAAACTGCAATCACTCCATTATAACTGGCATGACATACTTTGGACTGTGCACTGACAGATAAGACTGGGGAGGTAATCAGGTGCCAGTTCATGGAAGGCAGGTATGCCACACGAAGGAATTTGAACTTTATCTGTAGCAATGAGGGAGCCATTGAAGGATACGACAGCATAATATAATTTGAATTCTAGAACAATGCATCCTGGGAAGATATATGGCTGAAGCTGGGAGACCAGATAGGAAGTTGTAGTATTCAGCTAGAGGAGAGATAAAAGGCCTCAGGTTAAGGCTACAGTAATAGTGAAGTAGAAGAGGGAAGGTAAGAGTAAAATGTTCAAGTAATATCTATAGAACATGGTGACCTCAGGATGTGAGGGGAGGGAGGGCTTAGGTTGATTCTGAGATTTCTGTCTTGGGCAATTAGTTGTATGGTGGTAGCCTTCACTAAAGAAAAGGCATCCTAGAGAAGGAACAGGTTTGGGGGAAAGTAATGAGATCAGTTTTGGGCCAGCTGATACCGTGGCTTATCCAAGTGAAGGTGTCCAGTGGAAAGATGGATGTAAAGTTCTGGGAGAGGGAAGTTTGGATTGGCAGTATAAATTAGGAAGTCACTGGCACATCCTCTTTACATGAAGCCATAAGGATAAATGAGATCCCCCTGGGAAGGCAGGAAGGGCATGGAAAGAGGGCTGAGGACACAAGGAGAGTGAACCCAACCCAAGGGCAGGCAAAGACAGGCAAACCAGCAAAAAAAGGACTGAGTGGAGCTGTCAGATTAAACTTGAGGAGGCCCGGCCTTTTATCAAACTTCCTGGTAAATAGTCCCCTTCAACTGCTATGTTTTAGTCTGGTTTCACACCACTGAGTAAAACTACAGTTAAAATATTTGACTAGTAACCTTTAAAGTATTGTTTGAATCATTGTGATATTGATTTTTATTCATTGGTTTCTCAATGTTTGTCCCCTCTGCCAATGCAACACTTTCCTAGAAACTGCATAAGAAAAAAGTCTAGTGAAAAAAGGAAGCTCCCTCTCCCACAACATGCATTCAATGCCTGGAATATAGTCTCAAGGGCTTGTTGCCACAGATTTAATGATCTGCAATTGTGTGGGCAAGGATATAAATCATTTGTAAGAGTGTAAATTGATAAAACCTTTTTAATTCAGAAATTTCACTTTTATTAATTTATTCTATAGACATTCACACGCATGTACACAAAGATATTGCATAAGGGTGTCTATTATGACCTTTTAAAAACCTAAGTGAAAAGTTAAAAAAAAGCCCAAATAACTTGCAGCAGGAGACTGGTTAAATAAATTCCAGTATGTCTACACAATGAAATACCTTGCAGTCAATAAGAAGAAAAAGCCTAATCTATGTGTATTATTAACATGTAAAGATGTCCATGTTATAAATATGATATATTGTTAAATGACAAAAGCAGGTGGTAGAACTACATGCTTAATATGTACTTAGGCGAATATACATAATGCATATATATATAATTCAGTCATTCAATAGATATTGAAGTAGGCACTGTTCTGGGGATACATTAGTGAACAAGACAAAAAAGTTTCTGTCTCATTGAGCTAACATTCTAGTGAAGGAGGTAAAGTCAATAAAAGAGTAAAAAGTATGTGTGTGTGTGTGTGTGTGTGAGGGTACTTCAAAAAGTTGATGAAAAAATAAAATGAAAAGGTAATATGAACATTTATGAAATTTTTGTAGTATCCTCGTATATAATTTTAGATACTAATAAGTGCTATGAAGGAAAATAAAACAGTATAAAGATTTGAAGAGTAACCGGGTAGGGTGAGGGGTTAGGGTAAGGGTCTATTTTAAATAATTTGGTCAAGAAAAGTGTTTCTAAGGAGAGAACATTTTAGCAGTGACCTGAAAGAAGTAAGAGAATGTATTAGTCAGAGTTCTGCAGAGAAAGAGAACCGACAGGATGTGTATATATACACACAGAGAGATATTTATTTTAAGGAACTGGCTCACGCGATTGTGCAGACTTGGTAAATTCAAAATCTGCAGCGTAGGCCTGCTGGAGACTCAGGGAAAAGTGGTAGTTTGAGTCCAAAGGCATTCAGTGGACAGAAATCCTTCTTATTTGGGAGAGGTCAGTCTTTGTTCTATTAAGGCCTTCAACTGATTGAATTACACATTATGGAAGGTAATCTGCTTTACTCAAAGTCCACTGATTTAAATGTTAATCTCATCCAAAAAACACTTTCACAGAAGCACCCAGAATGTTTGAGCAAAAATCTGGAAACTGTAGCCCAGCCAAATTGGCACATTAACCATCACAAGTCCATCTCTTGTCAACTTGGCAACCACATACATCTCCTTAAATCATACTTAATTTCTGTATAAAGAAAATAACAAGGTCATACTTCCACCTAATGTTATACAATTTTCCTGCATACAACCAAAAAAATGCATTAACTCTTCCTCCAGAAGAGTATGAAAGTCCTTGGGTGATGTTTACTCTTCTCTTAATAACCCATGATTTAAATATTATGAGGTAAAGTCAATACATCTTATGTTATATCATAAGGGGATAAGAGAGGGAAGAAAACAAATAAAAAATATATATATATATCCATATGGATAACCAATTGTTCCAGCATCACTGGTTGAAAAACTTTCTTTTCCTCCATTGCATTGCTTTGAAGCTTTGATTGAAAATCAATTGACCATATAGGGGTGGTTCTATTCCTGGATCCTCTATTCAGCTCTATTTATCAATTTGTCTATTCTTATGCTAGTACTACACTATCTTTATTACAGTAACTTTATAGTAACACTTAAAGTCAGGTATTGTTAAGACCTCTAAGCTTGTTCTTTTCCAAAGTTGTTTTGGTCCTTTGCACTTACACATAATTTTTAAGAATCAGTTTATCAATTTCTTTCTTTCTTTTCTTTTTTTGGTGGCTGGCTGGTACAACTTGTCAATTTCTATTTTTTAAAAAGCCTGCTGTGGGCCGGCCCGTGGCTCACTNCCCTCCCTCCCTCCCTCCCTTCCCTTCCTTCCCTTCCTCCCTCCCTTTTCTTTTTTCTTTCTTTCTCTCTCTCTTCATCCCTCCCAAGAATAAAAATATGTATTCGAGGGGAAGGGACCTTAAGGTCCCTTCCAAATTTGAGATTTTTCTGAGATTGAACTAACTTTAATTTACTTTTTATCTTTTACTTGGAAAAATTAGACCTGATCATTTTAGTAAGAACTTAGTTAATAGAAAGCCACTACACAGGTGAAGAACTCTTTTCTTTTGAGACAATGGGCTGATACCCACTGGTAACCACTCGCTTTATATAGATGAAAGTTGACATGGGTTAAGACAGGTGGAGACTTACTCATTTTCATGTGTGTGGCTATTATGTTGAAAGTGTATATTTTTTATGTACAGTAAAACTGTCCAACAATACTAGTTATTTATGTAATTATCCTAACATTTTATTTTGTTTCTATTAACTAGGTGTTTCACAATTACTTTTGTGAGTGTGTGTTAGTGGTAAATCACTGTCCTAGAATTTAATGGCTTTTTTGATACTTTATTGGTCCTTTATAGGAAAAAGTTACCCGTATTTATTGAGAGGCTGTGAGCTAAAGTACTCACTTTTTATATGGGTAGCTTTACCTAATATGAATATTTTTACATTGGAAAAAGATTGTGACTTATACAATTAACTCAAGTTTATAAATGTCACTAAATGATGGAAACTTTTTTTGTATATGTTTTAAACTACCAAGTTTCTTCTCAGTAGTATTTAGTATATTTTTGTAATTTGATTCTTTTCCACAGGCTGCAACAAAGAAACAAAAATATGAAAAGATTAGTGAAAAGAAGATGTCCACTCCTGTTGAAGTTTTATGTAAGGTAAGTATGCATGATAAGTATAGTTTAAAAATGTAAATGATCCAAGAACAAAAACTGTACTTGCTGGCCCTAGAACTTAAACATCATATTAGGTAATTAGTTACCATTTTAATATTCTAAATGTCTTTACTTTAAAAAATGGCTCGAACATGAGTCACTTTAAATGCTTTGTTTTATGTTTCTAGTTTGTTTAGGCTCTTTAATCTGTTAAAAAGTGGAGGAAAATTAACAGGGCAGATAGACATTCCCAGTAGAATTTCATCAATCTGTGGAGAAAAATTAAGAAATATTCTTCTTATTCCTAAACTGAGGCCAAAAAAAGGATATTTGCAATTGGTACATCTAGGAATAGGGAAACTGGCATATACATAGGAGCAGTCCAACATAACAACTGTCCAGCAATAGGGATATATAGAAGACAGTTTGAATCAGGCTCATTTCTCTGAAATCTCAAACTTGTTAGAAAGGCAAGTGAGTTTATACAGAGATATGTGTGTCATGATGAATAACCATGGTCTCTTTCATAGAAAGAAGACCATATGGTCATCTTTATTTTATTTTATTTTATTTTTTTCCTTTTTTGTCTTTTTTCGTGTCCGGCAATGGATCGCAACCCTCAGTGTTGCGCCCGGACCGGACCGGGACTGGCAACGGGATCGCAACCCTCGGTGCTGCGCCCGCACCTCGCTCAGCCAGTGAGCGGGAACCGGTCTGTATGTGGGATCCGAACCCTCGGCGGGAGCGCCACCGCACTCCCAAGCAGCACACTGTAGCAGTGCGCCACCGGGCTGGCCCATATGGTCATCTTTGAGACAAGAATTGCATACCTGAAATTAATTAGAAAACAGTATGCAATTAAATAATTGAGTGATAAGAGGTAGAAATCATCAAGAGTTAAGATAGTACTTTGTGGAAGGGGGAAAATGGAGATGTCCTTAATGTATTTCCCCATCCACAAATTTGCTTTTCTGTTTTCTACGTATCTATAATAACGAGGGGATGTGTGAGAGATCTTTTCTAGAACTCATTGGGATTTGTTCTAAATTATGAATACATTTTAGGTTAGTGAGTAAAATGTTTGCATGTATGCCCTGCACAAATAACTTTTTTAAATCTGTACACTTCAGGAAGCAAAACATCATAATTTCTGTATAGTACTATTTCCATGCAAGAGAAAGATGCATTTGACTTCCTGGAATAGCCAGCCATTTTTACAGGAAGAGAAAGGGGGATTTAGTACATTCTCTGCTTGTGGACTTCTTAAAACTTTGATCTAGAAATTGGGCTATATTAGTCTTTCTGGATTAGCCACAAGTAGTTGATTCAGTGTGGAGTCAACACAGGAAGAAAGAAGTATGAGGTATTACTGTAAAGTAGTGAGATTGTTTTCAGTCTCGTGGTCATGCTGTTTACCATTAACACAGACCATGAATGTATGTAGTAAATGTAAAAATCCTGTTAAGAGCTGAAAAAACAAAAATGTATAACATTCATTACTTCAGTTTCGGGTGCTCATATACAGAGGTTAGATCTGTTTACATCAGTATAATCAATAACAAATGTAACAAGGATATCTGTTATATACTGCCTTGACTCCTGGATGTGAGCAATTTGTCAAAATAGTAAGGTTGTGGGAAGAGACTGCCTCCTTTAACTTACCTCCCTTCACATTTGCATTTACTCTGGGGGAGGAGTTTGTGCTATGTTTGCATTTTCTACATTGCTGATGTCAAAATCTTTTCAGTGGCTAATATCTAGAGCCTTTAATATGTTTACATATGTCTTTGAGAATCTTTCCTAAGAAACTACAAAAAGTTTATGCCCACAGATATGATTAGCAGGATTATTATTAATAATAAAGAAAAATCAGAATCCACCTAAATGTTCTTTTATAGGGAACAAGTTCACTATGGCGTATTTACTAGGTAGAATATTATGTAGCCATTTAGAAGTGTATGAAGAGCTGGGAAATAAGATGGAAGGGTGCTTAGAATGTAATGTTAATGGAAAAAACCAGAATATATTATGTATACAATATGATAACAGTTACACAAAAAAAGAAAAGAAAAACCCAATATATTCATAGCAAGAGCATTGGATTGTCATGTGTCACAAATGTTAATAGTGGTTGCTTTGTAGGTTACACTTTGTTTAAATAGTTATATACTACTATTGTAAAAAAAAAAAAAAATGGGTTGGGTGGTTAGCTCATTTGGTTAGAGCATAGCGTTATAACACCAAGGTCAGGGACTAGACTGGCCAGCTGCCCCCCAAAAAGAAATTATCAACTTCAGAGGGTGGGGAGAAAGTGCCCATTCATTGTCTTGTTCTGACAAAGAACCATTACTGGCTTCCATTTTGGCATTTGTTGGTCATTGCTATCAAATTTATTAGACATTGATAAAATGATATAATAAATTAACAAGTGGGATATCTGAATTATTTATTTAAAAACACAGTATTGATTGTAGGAAAAGGATACATGCTTCCTCTAGCAGTGTAAAAAGATGTTATATATAATGGGGGGAGTAGGATGGTGAAATTTTGTTCAAATTTATGAGGAAACCTCAAGTCATAATTATTTTAATTTTTATGTTTTCCTACAAAGTAGCAAAACACCCTACTCAAATACATTTTCTTGGTTGCGTTATTTTCCTATCTTAAAATAAGATTTTTGTTTTTTTACTATGTTTTAATTTATAGGGGTTTCCTGCAGAATTTGCCATGTACTTAAACTATTGCCGTGGGCTGCGCTTTGAAGAAGCCCCTGATTACATGTATCTGAGGCAGCTATTCCGCATTCTTTTCAGGTCAGTTTTTAAGGTATTTTTAAGACAATAAATTCTAGTGAGGAGTATTGGTTAAATTCATCTAGCATATCTATTCTGATAAGTAGTAAACTAAAGTAAAGCAGGCCTAACCAGTATGAATAAAAGTTTTGAGAAAATGTGAATTCTTTCGGAATAATTTGGCATTTTCTCATTTGCAGTACAAATAAACTTGAGGTGATTTTAGTTTAGGGTCGAGAGATAGTTGAATCAAACTCAAAGTAGAATCTAATTTTTCCAAACTAATTGCAATTTATATTGGAGATAAGTGGCTGTCAGTGTCCCCTGGAACTCTCCAGCTTTGTTACAGAATCCTATTCAATATCAAAAAAGTAATTAAAATATCACATAGTCATGGAGTTTGATGGTGTGGAGGCAGTCCCAAACTAGGGTTCCTTAGGCACCACCCAGAACTGATCTTGAACAGGGGGTGAGGCAGGGAGGAATAGAGTACATGTGGCTCAAACTCTGCTGGAAGAAAATAAGAATTGAGGTCTTCCCAAGGCACCAGCACAGACATCTTTCTCACAAACTTATAGTTCTATCCCTACTCGTGTTTGTTTGTAGGAAGTACCCGCTATTCAAGAAAGTACCTCCTAAACGCCCCCTAGGTAATTGACAGTTTGACTCAGTGTTTTAGTTTTTCGTACTGCCTTTTCATTCCCACTCAACTTACCCCTTTCAAGGAAGTTTACAGGCAGCTTCAATTTGAAAAGGGAGAGGATGTATTTTTATCTAATACAGCAAAGCAGAGTAGTTATATCTTTTTTTCCCCTGAATCGTGACATGTAAAAAATGGAATTATTTCTCTGAACAGTTTAAAAAAAATCATTTAAGGGAGAGAAATCTTTTGGAAGTTACCACACTTAAGAGGAAACATTTGTGTTCTAAAGAAATGTCCTCACTGTCTTGAAAAGTCCAGTAGGGTATTTAACTAGACTCTATTATTAAAGGATTAATATAGATAATTTTATATTTTTCAGAACTCTGAATCATCAATATGACTACACATTTGATTGGACAATGTTAAAGCAGAAAGCAGCACAGCAAGCAGCCTCTTCCAGTGGGCAGGGTCAGCAGGCCCAAACCCCCACAGGCAAGCAAACTGACAAAACCAAGAGTAACATGAAAGGTTAGTAGCCAAGAACCAAGTGACGTTACAGGGAAAAAATTGAATACAAAATTGGGTAATTTATTCATTTCTAACAGTGTTAGATCAAGGAGGTGGTTTTTAAAATACATAAAAATTTGGCTCTATGTTTAAAAAAAAAAAGACGTCCTTGGAAAATTTGACTACTAACTTTAAACCCAAATGTCCTTGTTCATATATATGTATATGTATTTGTATATACATATATGTGTGTATATTATATCATTTCTCTTGGGATTTTGGGTCATTTTTAACAACTGCATCTTTTTTACTCATTCATTAACCCTTTTCCAAAATAAACATTTGGTGTTGGGAATATGATATAATCAATCAATCCAAAATCCTAGACCTAACACTTGTTGATTTTTAATAATGAATCTGGTTAGCAACGGTATTTTGACTTTCCGACTAACAGTGTTAAGAATTATTTTTGCATGTTAATGCTTCAGCATTTAAAATGGAAAATTGTGAACATGATCTAATTTCGAGAGGTGAGTCTGGCATTGCCCCCAAAGTGTCTGTCTTCTCAGTTGCAGAGCATCTCATTTTCTCTCTTAAATGCTCAAATAACTGCAAAGCTCAACACTTATTTCCTAGTCACAAAAATAAGTTTCTTTTTTACTTGCTATTTAACTACCTGTGTTCTTAGTTTCAAAATGATTAATTTGTTTTTGACTTCATTTTTTAAATGTTGCAAACATCAGGCTCTAGGGGTTCAGTGTGGAATTGAAGTCTGCAATTAGGCCTTGCAAATTGAAGATAACTGGGGTAAATGCCATTCAACTGCTAGTGTATTTTCTTTCTATCTTTCTCTAGCACTCTTAGTGCTTCAAAGGAGTAGAACTGTTAGGGCACTGCTCCATTTCTAATCACTGTTGCCATACAGTTCAACTCCCATTGTCGTGTTTGTATTTGTTTTCCCCTTTCTGGGACTTAACTGCTGATACCTGCCTACTTTCTGAAAGTGGTAGGCAGGTAAAATTTGGTTTTTGGTTTCTAATTACTTAATTTCTGAATGACTGCTCTAGTCTGAACTTGGCCTTCATAGATCTTCTGTCCATATTTTCATTCTTATATTTAAACAATTGTAAAAATAGATTCTAATCTGAGGATACTTTTCAAGAGGTATAACTGATGTCATCCTCATCCCAGCAGCTCATTTATTAGGAATGAAATTGAGATGCTTCCCTTCAATGCTTCTATATTTGGGAAGGATTCAAAGTTGAATGTTTAAAGTAGCAGGGGTTCTTACATGATGAAATTCAAACTTAGGATAGCAAACACTAATGCTTGCCCAATGCTCTGCCTCTGCATCTCAGTTGGTGCTTGATTAAAACACTCAAAATGGGCAATTATTGTGTACCTAATCATAGTGCCAAGAAGTTTATAACGAGGTTGGTAGCTATTGTCACTGAGAAATGGTCCTACCATTTAGATAAGACCAAATCGAGTCTCTAAACTGAAGACTTGTTACACTTGACACTTATATTGTGTTTGCTTTTTCTCACAAAATGAAACCAATTTTTGCCTAAAGCTAGCTGGGATAATAGGATCATCATGAGTTGCATTTTCTAGAACTAAAATTAGATTGAAATCTCATCTGACCTAGATCATTTCACTTGAGGCATTCAGCAGCCTTCAGAAATAATTATCTTATTTTGAGCTAGTTCCATTGTTAGTTTACTGTGTGTCTATTACTCGATAAATAAGCAGAATCTTTGTCCTGCCTTTTACCAGGTCTTAAAGATGAGAAGTTGGATCCACTGAGTTAGTATGTTTCCTTGAAAAAAAAAAAAAAATGTAATTAAACTTGTTTAATCCTTACTGTGTATTGTAGCTATTTTTCAGCACCTCACTCTACCGAGTGAGCCACAGGCCGGCCCGTATTGTAGCTATTTTTCATAAAAGTAACTTAAAATCTTATAAAAATTTTATAGCATCATTAGACACAGTGGTCATACATATCACATAAACATGGACATAAAATTCTGAAAAAATCGAACTTTTCATAAAACATATCATATATCATTAACTGAGTACCTTCAGAGATGCACTTCTAAGCAATACATTTTGACTCCAAGCAAAGTACAGCTTGCTACTGATATGTGACATTCCACAGAATACAGACAACAGATTTTTTTTTGTTCTTTGACTTTTTAAAAACATATGTATTATTTTGGATGCAAAACTTAGTACCCGAAACAAATCTTACACAAAACCCCCTCTATATAAAGCCATGAAAATATAGCTGATCTGAGGGTGGCATGGAATAAGCATGGGGAGCCTATTCTCCTAACCTCTACCCCTAGCCCATTATCTGGGTCTTCCCTTAAGAAACCTAGGAAGTCTGGAATTGGAAAAAACTGCTCTAGGTTATTCCTAAGGGTGTTTAAAAACATAATCTTTTTTGGTCCACTATGGCACATTTTTATTTAAGAAAGGATTCATTGATCCCAAGAAATCCATTCAGTGATGATGAAAACACCATATGTTACTATTATATTTTTTACTTAAAAAATTTAGAAGGGGCTTTTAAAAACCTTATATCATTTGTTCTTCATGGAGTTATACTTTCAGAGGCTTGCGTATCAGTGAATTCAGTTTCATAAATGAATCTTCAGCAAGTAGATCTCTATTGCAGGAATATTCAGTCCTGGAAAAATCCCCCATATAGTGGCATTCACTAATGTATTTTATGGGGTTATTTTTGAAAAATCTGTATTTAATGTTTCTTCCATGGAAAATTACTATATGTTGTAGCAGTTCACTAAGAATGTCCAAAGACTCTCCTTTGGCTGTTAGGTGGATCCAAACCCTTGACCTGGGTGTTACAATACTGCACTCTAACTGACTGTGCTAACCAGTGAAAGATTCTTTAAAGTCAGACTTATTTAGTTAACATGGATGTATTATGTAATAGATTTGTTACATAGTTATGTTCTTATTACTTTTCTTTAGATGTTTTCAAACACTGCATTCCAAAGCCTGTAAAAGACCAAGAAATAAGGCTTTTTTCCTAATATCCATTATGATCTGTACTAGTTTTTCAGTGCTTAAGTACCACAAGCTAATTATTTTTATTCGTGTTCAAGAGAAAGATGTAAGATTCACACCCAGCACACTTCCAAATTCATTTTATTCCCTTTTCTTCAACATGTGATTATCAGGAAAGTACTTCTCAAGACATTTGAAAAGTAGTAAAGGAAATTTTTTTTTTTTTTTTTTTTGTCTTTTTCCGTGTCCGGCAACGGATCGAAACCCTCAGTGTCGCCCCCGTACCGGACCGGGACCAGCAACGGGATCGCAACCCTCGGTGTTGCTCCCGCGCCTCACTCAGCCAGTGAGCGGGAACCGGT
>NW_007728314.1:163581-190542 GCF_000696425.1 Galeopterus variegatus
GAGCGCCGCCGCGCTTCCCAAGTGGCGCACTATAGCAGTGCGCCTGCGCCACCAGGCCGGCCCTAAAGGAAATATTTTTAGGAACTTCAAAATCCGGTTAAGTTCACCATTTCTTCAGTTGACGGCAGAGGTGGGGAGAATTTCAGAAGATTGTGAAGCCAAAGGTGGATCCTCACATAATTCTTCTATTCTCTGCTCTCATCATCTTAACCCATTTGTTCACTACCACAGCCGTAGATAATAAGCATAGTTTTATTTTAATAGTGTAGATAGATGTCAAATTGTCTGCATTCAAAGGAGATTAGAAATATCGTTCCATCACATTAACCCATTGAGTCCATGGTCTTCCGTGAATTACCTTCCAGTATTTACTGGGCTTCACTGTCATTTATGTCTAGCTTAACTTTTTCTGACTTCACTAATTGCTGCTAGGAATGTGGCTGGTCACTCAGCAATGTAACCCAAGTCACAGGGGAAGACCTTGAAATATCTGGAGAGACTAGACTGATCTGCTCTGAATATACTAAATCCAAAGAAGTACCAGGGAACTGCATCTGCTTGCTGAAATCCTGAATTTTTGTCAGCTTCTTATTGTGGACAGTAAAGCTAGCGAGAAAACTAAATAACCCAACAGGAAGTGAAGATGAGAATGCAAGAGTTGGTTTTTTGATCTGGAGCCCACGTCTTCAAGGCTTGCTGGACCTATCAAACTTTTCAACTTGTCAGATTGTCTGGATGATACCACAACTGTCAGAAGACCTAGAAGAGTACAATGTTGCTGTGATTCAGTGGTGTATAACGCAGACCATCTACCAGTTGGGGAAGGACTCAATTTTAACAGGTATTTTAAAACTAAACAACCTCAGAAATCTGTAGCAGAATGAATTCTCTAATAGGGAAGACAAAAGAATTCAGATCATCAGTTTATTTTTTTTAACGTAGTTTAGGGATGATGCATACCTACTATATACTTAAATCATCTTTTATCTCATTTGTAGTAATAAAAATAAAATATTTTCTTTATCCATCCCAATTTAATTCTTTTTTAGTTTCTATGGGTAAGGAAGAGTTATTGTAGGTTTTTTTGTTTTTGTTTTTTTCTTTAATTTCACATACTGCCAATTTGATTCAAAATTCTCCAAGCGTAATTCTGTGCCAACAAGAGAACCCACACAAGCATGTTATAGGAAGAGTTAGTAAATATAAATGACGTTGCATAGTGAATATACATTCAAAATAACTTTTTTTTTTTTTTTCCCTTTTCTTTTTTTCATGACCGGCAACGGATTGCAACCCTCAGTGTCGTACCCGTACTGGCCCGGGACCAGCAACGGGATCGCAACCCTCGGTGTTGCTCCCTGCACCTCACTCAGCCAGTGAGCGGGAACCGGTCTGCATGTGGGATCCGAACCCTCGGCGGGAGCGCCGCTGCGCTTCCCAAGTGGCGCACTGTAGCAGTGCGCCACCGGGCCGGCCCCCAAAATAACTTTTAAAAAGTTATGTCTTACATTGTGAAAGGACCCTAAATTTCAAAAGCCCATCACAAACTTATAAGCATAACTTCTACATAAATGTGCATTTGAACTGGTTTCTAGTTTTGGGGACATCTGAAGTTAATTCACAAGTAAAAACAGATACATGCTTTTTAGATTTCAGATTGAGGGAAAGAATCTACTTGTTAGTTATATAAAAATAAACATTTTTGGGGGGCCGGCCCGGTGGCGCACTGGATAGTGCGCCGCTTGGGAAGCGCAGCAGTGCTCCCGCCCGAGGGTTCGGATCCCACATACAGACCGGTTCCCGCTCACTGGCTGAGTGAGGCGCGGGAGCAACACCGAGGGTTGCGATCCCATTGCCGGTCCCCGGTCCAGTACGGGGGCAACACTGAGGGTTGCGATCCGTTGCCGGACACGGAAAAAAGACAAAAAAAAATAAATAAATAAAAAATAAACATTTTTTTCCTTTTGCAGATTTGAAAAGAAACTTAAATGTAGCTATTAACTCCTGAATGATTACATTAATTATCCAACCCAGTCTTAACTTTGTTTTTTCCCTCTTTTTTTTTTTTTTAGGAACAAAGAGATTCATCCCTCATTTTAACCGACAATACAGTGATGATGGGTTCTTGAACTTTTGGAAGCCAGAAGATACCACCCAATCTGCAAGATAAAAACCAAGGACTAATGTACACTGGGGAAAAGAATGCTTTAGTGCTTGAAGATTGAACGTTGAATACCTGTTGCATGTTCCTATTGAGGTTTTTTCTAAACGAACTTCAGTATAACATCTTAGGACAATTCACTGGAGAAACATTGATTACTGGGTGGAGTATCCTACCAGTGGCCCATCTGAAGAGTTACATCTGGGTTTGACTGTTCTATTCTACCAGGAATATTGTTAGGCTAGCCTTTAGACAGTCCCTAAACAATTGTAATCATTAGTTGACCAAGCGATTCCTCAAATATCAGATTAAAAGATGAATAGATATAATTCTCGTCTAGGGCTTCCCTATTATTAAAGACACTAGAATTTTCTAATATTTTAACTGCAACGTGACTTATGTTTCCTTTTTAGATTGTTACTGCCTGTGGTTTTCTATTTGAAAACCATTTGGTATATTCAACATAACAATCAAATTACTCACTTTATATGTGATTATGTAAGCAAGTTATGATAAAAGAAAACCCAACAATTTAGTTGTGAAAACATGTTTCTTTTAATCATGTTTAAGAGTAATTGTAGGACTTGAAACCAAATAAGGGTAATTTCTATTTAGCTAAGCTATAGTGTATTACCGTGCATAGCTTCTTATTCTGTACCGATTGATTTTTTTTTGGCAGCCAGCCAGTACAGGGATCAAACCCTGATCCTTGGTGTTATTAGCACCACACTCTAACCAACTGAGCTAACCGGCCAGCCCTATTATCCTTTATTTTTAAAGTGGAATTAGGTCACAGAGTAAAGCACATTTTTCAGTTTAATTGAGGTTTGATTTGACAGACTTTTTTTAATGTTTATCTTGCTAATTCTATCTAATAATATGTGTCAAATAGATAATGTTCCCTGTGGTGAAGTACATTCTCAGAGTTTCATTATCTTCCGTTTTTGGCATTTGTTTCTTATGAGGCAGCAAAAATCTATTATATATCTACTCTGTTGTTAGGCACTATGGAGAGACAAAGAAGTAGAGCACTGATATCTTTGTCTTCAGGGCTTAGAACAATATATTTATTAAACGATGAAGATGACTGCCCTCAAATGAAAAAGCTCCTAGTTAACAAGTGAGAGAATATTTACGAAGAAATGATGTATAAATGGTTTGGTGTTAATTTAAAAAATATATATATATACGTGCATAAAAAACAAATAATAGAAGTATTTTATTTATCTCATGAAGACCATAGGATAAATGTTCAATAAATGTTTGAGAAGTAAAAGGAAAGGAGCGTTACTGGAGTTCACTTTTGCTTTCTAATATTTAGATTATCGATAAATAAATATATGTTATGCTCCTATGGCTGAAAAAAAGAAAAGGAGCAGTTTATGATTGACAAAAACATGGCTTATGCTAAAGAAGTGAGGAGAGGTCAGGGTGGACTAGAATGAGCCGTAATTAGGGCATCTATTAAGGGTGTGGAAGGGGGTGGACAAAGGAGCATCAATGCCTGAAGAAAAAAAAAAGTGTAGGTGAGAAGAGAAAGTGCTTATGGGATTTTTCAGTTATTGCTAAGAGATAGGCACATTTCCTCTCTTTGCCATAGATAAAAAATATAGCTGTTAGAACCTGAAAGCTTCTTTTATTTAATCCTGCCTTTATGTAGAAGCCCTAGAGTCTACCTGTGGGAGAGGAGGGAAGTGTGAGCAGGCTGGGAAGACTTGAGAGGTAAATAAAGCCAAAAAAAAAAAGCATCACCTGTTTACATTTTCAAATCAGTGATGAAAAAAATCTTTTTTAATGCAACTGGTGAAGTAACAAAGTTTTGAAGGTCTGTCTAAGGTTTCTGTACAGAAATCATATTTTTCAGGTCTGTGTTTGGTAGAACAACTCAGATAATTATGCCTCAAATACATTTATTGTTGAAGCTTACTCTTCCTAGTTTGTATTGGAAATAATGTACAGAAAAGTTCATGCTCATATTATTATTAAAACTGTACTCTAGTTAAAACAATCTATTTTTCATTCATTTGACAAATATTTTGGACACATAATATGTTGTAAGTACTAAAAACACAGACGTGAACAGGGAACATGCTCTCATTTGAACTACTAGTAGTGTGCTAACTGAGAGGCTTTAATTCACTGTACACCACTCCTTCCTAGAGTCATCCAAAACAGAAAAGTTTTAATTTTAGATTAATGTTTTCTGTTTTAGGAAGTTGAAATACTGGTTTTCAAATAGATGAAAAAGTAACTATGGGCCCAGTTCCACCCAATTCTCCTTTTTTGGGTGTTGTTTTAAAAAATATTTCTTAACTTCAAATTTAACTTTTCTTTTTCTGTTTTGATTTTTTAACAGGTTTCTAAGCATGAATTGAGGAACAGAAGAAGCAGAGCAGATGATCGGAGCAGCATTTGTTTCTCCCCAAATCTAGAAATTTTAGTTCACATGTACACTAGCCAGTGGTTGTGGACAACCATTTACTTGGTGTAATGAACTTAATTTCAGTATAAACTGGCTCTGAGCAGCATTGGTGATGCTGTTTCCTGAGTTGTAGCCGCTGTAATTGTGAATATTAACTGAGATAGTGAAACATGGTGTCCGGTTTTCTATTGCATTTTTTCAAGTGGAAAAGTTGACTAAATGGTTGACACACAAATTGGTGGAGAAATTGTGCATATGCCAATTTTTTGTTTAAAACCTTTTATTTTGAACTATACTGCTTTGAGATCTCATTTCAGAAGAACGGCATGAACAGTCTTCAGCCACAGTTGTGATGGTTGTAAAATGCTCACAATTGTGCATTCTTAGGGTTTTTCCATCCCTGGGGTTTGCAAGTTGTTCACTTAAAACATTCTTAAAATGGTTGGCTTCTTGTTTGCAAGCCAGCTGATATGGTAGCAACCAAAGATTCCAGTGTTTGAGCATATGAAAGACTCTGCCTGCTTACCTGTGCTAGAAATAACAGCATCTAAAGTGAAGACTTAAGAAAAACTTAGTGACTACTAGATTATCCTTAGGACTCTGCATTAACTCTATAATGTTCTTGGTATTAAAAAAAAAACATATTTGTCACAAAAATTTAGTTAACATCTTAAAACTGAACATGTATGTATGTTGCTTAGATAAATGTAATCACTGTAAACATCTATATGATCTGGGATTTTGTTTTTATTTTAAAATGGGAGCTTTTTTGTTTACAAGTTCATTAAAAACTAAAAACTTTCTGTAAGGAAATGAGATTTTGTTTTTAAATAACAAAAAAATGCCTTGCTGACTCACTACAAAATAAAAATCTCCCCAATTTTTTTGATAGACTACTTCAAGCCATTTGTTACATGATAGTCCTTTGCAAGATTTAGTGTTACAACTTTTCCTCAACTATTTTTTAAAGTGGTTGGGTTTTTTTGTTTTGTTTTTTTGGTCTGAAGGGGAAAGGCGTTTTTTCTTTTTCTTTTTTTTAATGACTTGCAGGTGAAATACCTAGTACTACAGCTGTCAGAACTTGGTATTGTAACTCCTGCTGCTGGACTGATTTTGAATAAGAATGAAAGTGTTAAAGGGTTTGAATACAAAATATTTTTCTTTAAAATACTTGTGATGTGGCTATGAGCAGTTGGCTCTTATCCCTGGCGAGTATCACATGTGTAAGGTTCACATGATTGTTGATCATCTCTAGCCCTCACTTGCTTCTGTTAAGTTATCTGTGTGCGTGCGCTTCCTCTCCAATCTTTTTAGCGCGCTCTTTTCTTTTTCTCTGACTCGAAAGGAAAATTTATTGATGATATTCTTCAGATAGTGCACCTTGCTCATTTATAACATGTCAGGATGAATTAAAAGAACATTTTTCTGAAAATGCTGCCGGAAGCCTGTTGTGTAAATGTAGGTATTTTGTAAAACGACCTTGAAATTGTAAATTGACATGTTTGGTCAGATTGTGTCAGGTTTAATTTGTTTTTGTTTTGTTTTCTTTTTTCTTTTTACTGTTTTTTTTATTTGAAAACTACTTTAGCAATAATTAATTCCATGATTACCACATTCTGCCATTAAGGGATATATTAGTAACATAGTACTGAAGAAATCTTAATAAGTCTGAACTTTTGGGGTAGGCAGCTTCTTTGTTTCTTTTCCAACCACCCTTGTCAGTTAAGGTATTTGTTTCTTGACTAATAAACCCTTTGATACTTTTAGCCAGAAATCAGTCTCATAAAGCTATTTTTGAGTATAGTTTGTGTAAAATAAAAATGTTTAGCTTTGGTAATAAGTTTCCCAAGCTGAACTCCCTCTAGCAAGATATTTTTCAGTGCTTTTATTTACTATGCACTTAGACTATGCACTTTTTCTGAAATATTTTTGTAACACTTTTTTGTATTTTTGCCATTTGAAAAGGCTGTGGTGTAGTTGGTCTGTAAGTTGCAGATTTAAAACTGCTGTTAGCTTTGTAAATCAAAATATAAGGTGTTTTTGTCCTGGTGTATCGTCATTCCATCTGCAGCTGGAGCTGGAATCCCATTGATCTTCTAGCTGCTATTGATTTTCTTCACAGTTCACAAAAGAAGAATGTGAAATTCAGTGAATGCTGTTACTAATCCTGTCGGGAGATGAATCTCATTTCACCAAAATTAAATTATGTTTTTCCACTAAAATGATGATACAAGTTGAAGACACATCACTCTGAAATTGGAAGACCTCACTACTTAAGGCTTCACAGTGGCTTACTCAGCTGAACTCTAGGTTACTACTCTTTACTTTGTTCACCCATTGGGGGGTACAGTTTTTTTAAATGTTGGGAGATGGCCATTCTAACTACTGTTGAATGTCTCTGTTTTGGGAAGGTATAACAAGAAAATAAAAAAGAATATATGTGAAGGGAGAGACTCTTTATCTCCTCCCATATGGTTGTGCTTAATGCTCTTATGGCCTACAAGGATATTTGAGGTTTGTTTTTATTATGATTTTCCATCAACAGATAATTTTTATTAAGAGACTTTCCTATTTCTCCTCATTCTTGCCACACTGTTAAATGTTTAAGGAGAGCATACTGTAATTATAAGTTTAATTGCATTATAATAAAAATATCAAACAAAAGGATTTTAGAATCCGAGCCAACGAGCTAGTTTTCCCTAAAGTTTGCTGAAATATCAAGGATAAGTTCTTGTAACGCTTGTTTAGAATGAACTGTGGGAATTCTAAGAATGGTTGGCCAAGATGTTTTTAGCTTAGCTGAAAATTAAACAGCACTCAATGCAGGTGGACTCCTAGTGGGTTTTTTTCCACCTAGTATTTCTGAGCCAAAGTGGTATGTAGCAATATTTTAGTTTTTCTGTTTGCCAGTTTTTAGGCAGTGATAACCACGTGATGAAGATGTGAGGAGATGTAAGTATAGTAAAGAAATGTTATAGATTATATATCCCAGGTGCTGACCCCTTAAAATAAGACTTTGTAAGGATATACTTTCAACACAGTACTGTTGCTTGCAATTCGGGGATTTTCCCCATAAAACTTCTATTAGAATATTTTCAGTGGCAATTATTTTTTAGTATACTTTTGAAACAGCCAAAGACAGCAGTGAACCAAGTGTAAATTGGTCTAATCGGGCCATGCTTTCTGTTTAATCAACAAACAGTATATTGAAGGACAAAGATTTTTTTTTCAGAAATGATGTGTTAGACTAGTTTTGAGAACATAATCAAAAGTGGAGTCATGAAAATGTTGAGCAGTAGCAGAGCTATTAGAGTAGCTGTTCAAGACAGCTGAGTACTGAAAGGAACCATGGCTCCTGGAGGAAGGTATGATTTCAGGGCTGGGGCAGAAAAAATACAAGATGAACTGCATATTGTGCCAGAAAGGAAACCTCAAAAAATTGTGGATACATGTCAAAAGGACAGGGGTCAATTGAAGGGTTCATAATAGTCAAAATCTGTGTTAATAACATTATCAGAATAAATGATAATATTGTAACTCATCAAATAAGAATATGATTCCATATTGATACAAAAATGGAGAGAAGGGAAAACTCTTCTTTGAGGTAGAATGTCAGCTAGTAAAGGTAAAAGGAATGATGCGTTAGAAATACACCGTTTTGCAAATTTCAGTTTTCAAAGTTATGTGCATCATTGCTCGTATTCCTGAACCGTTTCAGAAAAGAGTGGGGATCTACCCAACGTGAAGCATCCTGGTAATCTTTGTAGAGCCAGGACCTAAACCTGATTCCCATTAGCTTTCATACTGTTAAACCATGGTGCTTCTCTTATTTTGTGACTCTTTAAACCCTGGAATTGATATTAGCTGTCATTTATTGAGTGTTATGTTCCAGGCACCCTTAAATACTTTACATATTAAGTTTTACAAACTTTAGTGTACAAGTAAGATTTTTCAAATTGATGGAAATCTGAAAATTCATTTTAGATGTGTTATCTGGGCTTTGCAATATCAAAATTAAATTGGCTGTAATTGAGGCCTGCTTAATTCAGGTCTAAAAATTTTAGGGATGCAAAGTTGTGTGGCTTTGTTGTCTCCTTCCCCCACCCTCTGATTAAACTTGGGCAGGGCAGAAGCCATCTTTAATAAGCAAATGAATAATTGCTACATCTGGCCTAAACTTTACACAAGTAGATATTCTCATTATTGGAGCTTTTGAACCTCTTAAGATCCAGGCACTTTAAAAGGCAAGGACAATGAGTGGCCTCTCTGTACCCACACCCAGAAAGTAAAGTCTTAAAAAGAGGCTGGGTTTGAGGTAACTTGGTTGTTTCGCTATAGCATTTCTAACTTACTATTTGATGTATATCTGATTAGAGTATATAGGTTTACTTAATTGTTTAGGGTCCTTGAGAAAGTGAGTGGCATGAGGATAACAGTTCAATTATTTAGTAAAACAGGATGTGTCAGGTGGTTTAACAATAATCATATCTTTGAATTATTTAGAGGTATTTTAATCTCAGTAAATTGCAGAGTATTTTTTTTAGTATTTTTCATTAACATGAAAATCTGGAATTTTTGGTAGTGATGAAGTATTTACCATATTCACCAGTTAAGAACTGAGTCTGCCATATGCAAAAAGCTGCTGTGTGGCAGGGTTGGGGATGGAGGTGAAGGGAGAGGGATGTGAACAGTTAAAATAATCTGAGGCAGAATGGAATGAGGGCTCTTAGTGAAAGTATGAGGGAATGGCTTTAGGGGGTCAAGGAGGCGTGGCAGTGTCTTGTGTATAGTGAATGTAATTGTGTATGTTAATTCTACAAGGTTGTGTTGATGTTTTGGTCCTTTGGCCTTTCAACAGCAAAGGTTTGCCATTCCTAAAGAGTCTTTAACTCACTTTGCCCCTCATCCAGGTTTTTTACTGATTTACCCACTGACCTATTTGGTCATTTCATGGCTCAGTAGAAAACACGTTTAGAACCAAATGCTACACCTCTTTTTCTTCAGTCTCTTGGAGATGAGTTGATGAAAATGAAACCGAAAAAGATGTGCAGATGTGCTCAAGTACCCCAACCAAGATTAGAAGCTTGGACAAAGAGTACTTTTAACATTTCAAAAAACATTTCTGGCTGGCCAGTTAGCTCAGTTTGTCCGGGGTTCGATCCCTGTACTGGCCAACCACCAAGAAAAATAAATAAAAATTTCTTAGTAGAACCTTTAAGCCAGAGCAATTTCTTTACAAGTTGGTATTTATCAGTCATTCTTTATCTAATTATCACCAGTACCTCATCTGTGTGTTGATAATAGCAAAAAGAAAAGTGTTAGCCAGTTTGGCTGCTTAAAAGTCTTAAATACAAGTTGAAAGTTTTTAAAAAGCAGCTTAAAACCGTTAACTAAAATTAAGTGTTATTAATTGGGTGGAGTTAAGATACAATATCCATATTGAATGATCAAGAATAGAATGCATTCAAAAGATTTGCTTTCTGCTGTGTAAAGCCAGATTTGATTAAGCTCTTTTGCTTGTGGTTGCTAATATTTTATTTACATTTTTGGAGCATTCCCATACACCCAGATTTATATGGATTGTTCTAATATACCACTATATTCTCTGAAAGGGTTTTCTTTCCCTTAGTTCTATAGTACTTTTATATCATGTCATTCATTGGGAAAGAATGTCTTGGGCACAAAAATGTAGCCTTTTCTCAACATTACTATATTAAGTCTGCAGTGTTACTGATTCAGAGAAGTAAAATAGTTTGAATAACTGTTGTAAACAATTTCTGTGATTTCAGGCAGCCAGCCATTGGTTTTTTATGCCAGTGCACAGTGGCACAAATCTTGGTGATAAAGTGTTGTGTTAGATATTTAGGATTGGAAGAAAATGGGGAGGTGGGTATTTTTAGAAATTGCTCTTAACAGTTGCTAAGTAAATATTTTTATTAATTGCAAAACTTTTGCATTGTGCTAATGTGACTTCATTAAGGGTGTAACGTTTTAGTCTAGATTTAGACAGTAAAACTGATAAATTAGCCTCTAGTTTTTTGTGCGTGCCACCAGAAAGAAGTGCAAGCAAGTACTTTATACAGTTTTTAATATCATTGACCATCCTCCCACCTGCAAAATGGTGAAGAATGTGTACACTATCTTGAGTTTTACATGATGGAATGCATAATTTTTTTTTTTTAGTCTATGTACAAAAGTACAAATTCTACACAAAAGTGATAGGGATTCATTTTACTCACAGGTTAGCAATTAAGGAGCATTTACTGAGTCACTGCACTACTGCCTGGGAATTCAGCGGTGGTAATTCGTATGGGACTATATGCAATATGGGGTGTTACCAAAATGGATGCGGTACTAGTTGGGCAGATGGAGACCAGAGAAGATAATCTGAATTGCATCTGGAAGGATGAGTAAGGTTTCACCAGGCAATGAAGACTTTGTCCTCACCTTGAGGAAACTAATCTTGAAGGAATGATAGCAAAACACACCCACATGAAAAATTTTAGCGAGCAGAATACTCATTCCATTAGCATAGAGCCGAATGAGTGGCTCAGGAGGTAAGTGCTGGAGGTTCATATATGTAACAAAGTGAGTGCCTTCAGTCATAGAGGTAATAGGTAAATTTTTACCAAAAGCTCAAGTGATGTGGAAGTATATAGAGTAAAAGGGGGCAGTTCTGTCCAGCCATGGCCCTGTCCAGTGACAGTTTATTGGACTACAAATCCTTGCATTATCATTGAGGAGATCAGAGAACAAAAATAATGAGATCATAAGTGACCTTAAGTGGTAGGGGCAGAGGAGGATGATAAAAGGTGAGAAAGTCCAAGAAGCAATCACAAGCCCAACTTTAGGAAAATGTGTTGGAGGAAAAAATAGGATGATTTTCAGAGCAGGTAGCAGACCCAAGGGTAGAATATTGATTGGGTAACTTTTTGATTGCCAGTAGGGGATCAGAAAACATCATCCTTATCCCCTCCCACTAAGTCAAACCCTCTCAAAAGTTCTCTGTGTGGTACCAACAGTTACTTCAGTCATAAATTGGTGGTGGTGACTTATTGCGTTCCATTACATGTGGAAGAAAGATTTGGATTTTAAAATTATAATCTGCCCCTATGGGGTAGATACATTTTAATGTCTTTAAATGCCACCTGCTAACAATTTGTAAGAGGAAAATGCTATGTTTGTAATGACATCAGGAATACCGTATACTAATTTTACTCCAAGTGATTTTCTGAATCCTTTTAAAGCCATATTCAAAAGTGCCTTGTTATCCAGGAGAATATTAAGCCTCATGGGGGACTTTTGCTTTTTTCAGTATCTGGAGATAACCATATCTTATGCTTTTTTCTCCAGATAATTATGTACGGAGTGGTGACAGGCTTAAGAGGGATAAAGGAGAAGGAAGTAGCCATGCATGGAAAGTAAACAGATCATTGAATCTTGAAACTATGATCTTTGGAATAATACCCAGTTCAGGGTCACAGAACTGATAGTGGCAGGGCTAGGAAAAAATTCAGCTGGTTTCTTTTTGCCACTCAACTGCTACTCTAGGCACAGGGCAGTGATTTTAAGCAGCATCAGCATCATCTGGAAGTCTGCTTGAAATGCAAATTCTCATACTCCACCCCAGACCTACAGAATAGCCAATTCTGGGGATGGAGTCCGGCAATATGTTCTAAGAAGATTCCCCCCATCTCCAGGTGATTTTGATGCACAATAATGTTTGAGAACCACCAATGAAAGAGAATGAGACCAAATGAGTGGCAGAATGTATGGGCATTTCCTTTTTTTTTTTTTTTCCATTTTTTGGTGACTGGCCAGTACAGGGATCCGAACCCTTGACCTTGATATTATCAGCACCATTCTCTCCCAAGTGGGCAACCGGCCAGCCTGATTTATACATCTTAACAGAACTTTCATTTTCTATCAAAATCAGGTATGCATGAATCCTATGAAGCCCTACGTTTCCTAGGCGTTGGATCAAAAGAGAAGTGCTCAAAGCCAGAGATGTAGGTTTGGAGGTTGTCATTTGAAGGGAGGTAGTTGAATCTCCAGAGCTAGGTGAATTCTTCCAGGCTGAGAGTTTCATTTGGAAGTGAGGAGGGTTGAACATAGAACTCGGGGGGGTACCAGGATAAAGAATGATGAATTATTCAAAAAGGATGGGGAGCAGTCACAAAGGACATGAAAAGTCAGCAGTGCCTTATGGAGAAGTCAAGGAGGAAGCTGTATTGTTTATTAGTCAAGGTACTTAATGCTAATTGCTGCAAGAGAAAAACTTGAGTAGTGGCTTTACATAAAATCTATTTCTCCCTAATGCGAGCCAAGTAGCCTGCAGTTTCATCTAACTGCACCATCTGGAACTTAAGGCCTTCCAGGCTGATATAGCCGGGAAAAGAAATTATGGAGGCACACCAGCAATGAACTGCCCAGCTGGGAGTGACACACACCACTTTTTCCTACACTGTCAGCCAGAACTGTTAAGCCCAATCTATTTGCAACGGAGACTTAAAGATGTAGGGAAGAGGATAGGTAGGTAGGTCTAATGTTTTCTGTTATAGGTTGTGTGTACTGTTGTAAGGAAAGTTGGATGTGTCAGAAAAGCAGTCTCTGGCTGTTTGTACTCTCAGGTATCCAGGCTGGATCTTCCAGGAAGGCAGAGCCTGGGGCTAGTAAACTCAAATGGCTTTCCCTTGGCTCCTCGCCTCTCTTTCAGGGCTTGTCACATAGGAAAACATGCAGTCCCCTGTTGCCATGCAGTCCCCCGTTGCTAGGAAATGTATAAATACAGCAAGAAGTATCTGCCGGTCTGCTGAGGGTTTAGCATTGCAACTTTTCCATAAATGACCAACAGCTGTTTGACATTCAGGAGGTGGTGGGGGGTGTGGATGGGAGGGGTTATATCTTTGTGTTGGTGGTATAGGAATAGGGAAGAGAAGAGAGTATTTCATCTGCTAAACAGGAGTTTTTTTGTTTTTTTTTTAAGGCAGAGGAAGACTTATCTCCTTTTTTCTTTGTATTCATGGAGTCTAGCATAAGAAGGTGACCAGTAACACTGCTGTTAAATATTAGTGTAGACCAGGATAGTATTAGCTTCCTTTCAGTGGTATGATGCTGTTGACTCATTATATTTAGGGTCAGTGAAAATTCTACTTTATCACTTTTTTTTTTTTTTTCTCCTTTTTTTGTCTTTTTTCGTGACCGGCAACGGATCGCAACCCTCAGTGTCGCGCCCGTACCGGACCCGACCGGCAACGGGATTGCAACCCTCGGTGTTGCGCCTGCACCTCGCTCAGCCAGTGAGCGGCCGGTCTGTATGTGGGATCCGAACCCTCGGCGGGAGTGCCGCAGCACTCTCAAGCGGCGCACTGTAGCAGTGCGCCACCGGGCCAGCCCTACTTTATCACTTATTCAGGATCTGTTGCCAGGCCACATTTATCTTGGACTTAGCAAAAAAATAAATAAATAAAATTGTTTTATCTACGTGCCAATTTTAGATTCAAAGCTTTAAAGTGACTGCCATGAATCAGTACTACCCTAAAAGGGATCAGCAAAAGGTCCCAGACTCAGCTCCTTGAAAATAGAACTGCAGTTCTCTCCCTAACTGTAAAAGGAATTTTATCAATTCTTGATTCAGGGCTTGTTTTGTTTTGTTTTTAAAGCATGTTTTCGAAAGGTCAATGTTGCAGGTCTAAATCTGACAACTTTAATTTTTTTCTTTTTGTAATCCATGCTGACCTTCAGGCAGACTTTTAGTTCTTATTTTTTATTATTTTTTTTTTAAAAGATGACCGGTAAGGGGATCTTAACCCTTGACTTGGTGTTGTCAGCACCACGCTCAGCCAGTGAGTGAACCGGCCATCCTTATGTGGGATCCGAACCCGGGGCCTTGGTGTTATCAGCACCGCACTCTCCCGAGTGAGCCACGGGCCGGCCCTCAGGCAGACTTTTAAACTGAAGTGCTTTCTTATGCTTGCCTATTGTTCCAGAACTTGCCATCCTTTCTGCTTCCCAAAAGACCATGGAAGATGACTTGAAAACTTATTTGGGTCTCTTTAATAGCTGACTCTAGAGCCCATAGTTAAAGTGGCTTCTTTGGGTACCTTGTGTGCCCAGTGATTTGCCACATAGACTTTAACCTAAAGCTTTTTTGTGCAACCTGAACACCAATATCTATGCATTGCAATGGCTGGCCAAACATCAGGGTTGACTCACCATGTCTACAGATGAATCTAATGTCTCGCCTCCCTAAACCTGTTATTTTTCCAATAACTCTGCATGCATGGATAAGTGGAACACCTGGGAGCCACACTTGACTCCTCTATCAAGTTCCATCTTCTCACTGTTTACCGTAATTTGGCCTTTCCCATCTCTTGCCTGAACGCTTGAAGTAAGCTCTTATCTAGGCTCCATTCTCCATATCATCCTTCTTGAACGTATTCTCCCCCCCCCCCCCCACTCTAGGTAACTCACCCCCACTGCCATTGCTTTCAGGATAATGACCAAACTCAATGATCTGTCCCCTGCTTACCAACCTATTCAACTTCATTTCTTGGCTTCTCTTCCCAACCTAAATTTCTATCCCAAACACATTTGCAATTCTCAGGACCCATTGTGCCATCAAGCTTTCATATATTTCATATATTCATATATTTCTTTGCCAGAAATGCCTTCTGCTTTCTCCTCCTATCTGCCTACTTGTTCAAAACCCAATTTAAACAGATCTAGGAAGCATCCTCACAACACCAGAAAAGCTGATCACTCCTCTGTGCCCTCACTGTAGCACTTTCCTAACTGGATTTGCAATTGTATTTCTGAGATTGCTCAGACACACATTTCTCCCTCACCAGACTGAGAGCTCCTCAAGGGCTGGAACTCATTTCTGTCTGTACCCTAATGCTTGAAGAATAGTACATGAGTAGTAGATGCTTAATGAGTATTTCTTTAGTGTTGGACTCATAGCACCAACTCAACTATAGATAAGACAGCCTTGGGGTGGTGGTGGCGGGGTCTTGAGGTGACTTCCAACCAGAAAGGAACTCACAAATCTATATGACATAGGGTCTCAAACAGCATGTTTTACTCAAAGATGTGTTCATTCCTCTCTAGGAGAGGCATGGGGAAGGGAGGAGGGGAGAACACAAGATTTTGGTATTGAAAAATTGCAGAGTCTTAAAATGTTACTTCTGGAAGAGACATTCAAGATTATAAACTTTTAGTACAAGATTGTGCCTATTAAATGTATATTTTAAAATATTGTATAATCCAACACATTGCAGTTGAGGATACCAGTCCATAAAGGGGGAGCTGATGGCATTAAAGCCAAAAGCAATTTTGTGGCACTGGTTTCTTCACTAGTAAACCTGCTTTCTTTTCACACCATACCACAGTTGTCATGTTAATTGGGGTTTAGATCAGAAAAGAGAGAGAAAATGCTTCTTCTCGGTCTCCCAAGATAAGGGGCTGGAAATTAGGTAAGAGTCTCTTGAAAAAAGTGAAGTGTGGGTGGTCATCTTATTGGCTGCCATTGCTAGTTTAGACTTGTCTTCAAACTTTTTTGTTCACACGTCTCTGAAAATGTGAAAATGATCTATTACCCGTACCAGCCAGCAGCCAAAAAAGGAAAAAGAAAAGAATAAAAGAAAATGACATATTCCTTTGCACACTTTTAAGTTGACATCCGATTTTTTTTTTGTCATTACTTTATTTATTTATTTATTTTTTTAAAAGATGACCAGTAAGGGGATCTTAACCCTTGACTTGGTGTTGTCAGCACCAGGCTCAGCCAGTGAGCAAACCGGCCATCCCTATATGGGATCCGAACCCGTGGCCTTGGTGTTATCAGCACCGCACTCTCCCGAGTGAGCCACAGGCCGGCCCCTTTTTGTCATTACTTTAACAGGTTGCAAAGGATGTGGTTGGAGGGTTTCTACAGGGTGTTGCACCTTTCTGAGCACCAT
This sequence comes from Galeopterus variegatus, assembly GCF_000696425.1. Lineage (NCBI taxonomy): Eukaryota > Metazoa > Chordata > Mammalia > Dermoptera > Cynocephalidae > Galeopterus > Galeopterus variegatus. The sequence continues at coordinate 180,125 of NW_007728314.1, forward strand.
TACAATTCAGTTTTGAAATTTCTATCTTCGATTTTCATCCCATGGGGGGACAGTAAAAGACATCCACAGTGTGGCTTCCTTTCAAGTGTGATTATCTTGGGCCGGTGGCACTTAGTAAGGAACTGGAGACAGCTCTGCTTACCATCATCCTTTGAAAACATGGACAGAATTTCAGTCAGAAATTTTACATCTTTCTTTTTTCTCCTTGAACTCCCATTTCCATTCTACTTTCCCCACACTATTAAATCATACATGCAATTCATTCTTGTGCCTTACTGTTATTTAATGATTGCCATATTGTATTTCATTGTAACAAAAATATGCACTTAAATTCCAATGTTAATTTTGAATTTCTTGTGAACATAAACCTTGAGGTGCTATTTTTTCTGGCTTGAGTTGCCATTATAATGATTAGACCTAATTGAACAAAGCCACAAAAGAACATTACAAACTTGATATAAATTTGAATATGGAGAGTTAAATTTTATTTATTGAGATGAATTTTTAAAATATATGTTCACGTACACATTGATAAATGTTATTTATTCCTAGATTGGGACAGGAGTCACCATCATACTATCCCTATACTATTGTAATCCGACTATGAGTTTAGAAGCCTTGTTCACATAATTATATGGAACTGGAAGGAGTTTTGTTATTTCAGTGTCACTCAATGCTTTGGATTCTTTCCGAGATAAGTGCCAAAAGTCACCTGGAGATCTTTTATCGAAAATCAGTGAACAGCTCTATCAGATTCTCCTTTAGTGTTGTACCATGACAGTCTCATCTCTAAGGCTATTCCCTGAAGGAACTCTTCTATGATTTGAATGTGTCCTCCAAAGCTCATGTATTGGAAACTTAATCCCTAATGCAACAGTGTTACGTTAAGAGGTGGGACCTTTAAGAGGTGATTAGTTCTTGAGGGCTCTGCCCTCATGAATGGATCAATGCTTTTGTTGCGAGAGTGGGTTTGTTCTAAAAGTGAGGTCAGCCCCCTCTTGCTCTCTCTCGTATGCACTCTCTTGCCATGTGATGCCTTTCACTATGTTATGATGCAGCAAGAAGACCCTCACTAGATGCAGCCCCTCAATCTTGGACTTCTTGGCCTCCAGAACTGTGAGCCAATAAATTTCTGTTCATTATAAATGACCCAGTCTCAGGCATTCTGATACAGCAGCACAAAATGGACTAAAACAAGCTTCTAGAACAAAATAAAGCAGTTTTACAGTATTCCCGGTTGGTGGTTGGGGCCGATAGTAGTAGGGGCTTGTTGGGCCAGGCTTCCCTCAGGCCTCAGGGTCTTAAGCAGTGGGCTGCAGTAGTTTTCTTTCAGTTCTTGCCTTATTCCTTTCCCTCTCCAGGTTTGTAATCGCTGGATCTGGTGTCTGAAACTCCTTAGAGCTGAAAATGAGGGCTGTTTACTGCCTCCCATCCTAACAACCTCCCCTCCTGAGTTGACTTTCTCAGCTGGACAAAGATTCCACCTTTTATAATTTTCAAATAAAGCCGGTGATCTAAAATGCTGCTTTTAAAAACAAGAACAACAACAGAGGTGGCCTGGGAAAGCTAGCCTACCACATTCACCTCCTGGATTCAAAATGATGTGCTTTTAAAAGACAAGTTTGTTGAAAGCTTTCAGTGGCAGCCGTTCGAGCCATTTACAGTCAGTTCTTACACAGAAGAGGAACTAGCAGGCTCTACCCAATTCACTAAACCACTCGGGAAAATTGTGTGACACTGGCCCTTAACTCGCCTCTGTTAGCATTTTAGTTCAGGCCATTAACTTTGCTTTTGTATTTGGGTCTACTTGGATTCTTGCCTCTTTCTGACCACATTAATTATTTCAGGTTTCACCAGAACCCTCTCCTTGCTTGTTCCCATTTCTAGTGTAGGTGAAGTCACAACATCAAAGCTACGTACATTGAAAACTCTCTTGCATTAACGTTTGCTCTAAAACAGATGCAGCATCCATCCTCTTTGCTCCTTGAAGGCACTCCATGCCTTGGAAATAGCACTGAAGCTTGTGGAGACAGAAGGCTCAGTTACTTGACTTTACTCTGACACTAGTAATGACCTAGCTTAACTCTCTTCTCCACCCTTGTATTCTAAAAAATTGGATACACTGGCGAACTCGGTTAGAGCATAGCCTTGTAACACCAGGATCAAGGATTCAGATCCCTATACTGATCAGACACCAAAAATAAATAGATAAAATAATTGGATACACGTTTTCACTCTGTTCTATCCTGCTAAAGAGGATCAAAGATCAAGGCAAAAGCTTTGTTGTGTTTAGGACAGTACCAAGCACGTAGTTAGCTGTTGATAAATGCAGATGGCCATTGTTATTATTCAAATGGAAGGTATTCTCTAGAATTTGAGGCCTGGTTTACAAGGAAGTCTTTCTCATGTCAGAGAACGTGGTGGATTAGGTGGGTTTTGGCAGAGGAAGACATAGCTCTGACTAGTGGGCGGACCTAGAGAGTTAATGTGTTGTCTCCTTAAGTCCATTGTCCAAGTGAGAAGAACAAGGGCCACATCACAGAGGCCTGGACTGGCAGAAGAAGTGGGTGGACAGGCTGCTTTGCCAGCTGAGACCCACCCAGCTGGTTTCCATAGCTCTTCTCAGGGCGGGTGGGGTGGTAGCCAGGCTGTGGATGAGTCATGGTAGCTGCATGTCTGCTCAGCAGCTAGCCTTGCCTGTCTGGTGGAGGAAATGCGAGGGCCACCTGGAGAGCCAGGACTACCCCAGGGTGGCTGCCAGGAAGAGACTGTTCTCCCCAGCCCTGAGGTAGATGATGGATGGGCTGAAGTCTGGTGAAACAGGGAAAAGAGCATGCGCTGGCAATGATGGCACACAATGGGGAGGCTGAAGAGGCTCAGACCCTGCCCTCAGATGACTGTGGTCCATCCAGAGGAAGAGACCTCACATCTAATTACAGGAGCTGGGAGAGGCAGCGTGAGTGGTCAAGAGCTCAGTGCTGAAGTCTCAGGAGTGAATTCTGGTGGCTACGCTTATGAGCTGCATGGCCTTAGACAAATCACTCAACTCCTAAGGAGGGGAAGATACCTGTCCCACAGGGTTTTTATGAGAATTCAATGATGTTTTGTAAAACACAGGTAAATGTTAAGGACTATGCAGATGCCTACCTGGTGGAGTTGAGGGAAGAGGGAATTCTGGCAGAACCACATCAAAGGCCCAAGGCTGGAAAGTGATGTCCTTATGAAGACTGAAGAGGTTACAGAGTAGTTTGAAGGGCTGGAGTGCAGGGTGTGAGAGGGAAGCAGGCAGGGAGGACCTAGACTGCGGGAATCATAAATACCAGATACAGAGATTGGGAGCCTGTGAATATGCCTGCGGAGGGTAGGGGATGACTTCAGGGCTCTGTGTTTTCAAACATAAGGCTTGGCATGTTTCCTTAGGGAGGTGACATGGACAATGAGTACAAGGCCAAACATTGGCCAAGCTGGGATGTACCCTTTGGGGAGGTAAGAAGCCAATAAGTGACCAATAAGCTTGGCTTTAGGAGACCCCTGGACTGAGCTCCCTGAAGCCACCCGGAGTAGAGACTAGGTGTGCAGTGGGCTCTCTGGATGTGGTTGTAGAATGAAAGAAAAGGCAGGAGCTTCTAGCCTAGCCCCTTGTTTCACAGGAGGGAGAACAGCCCAGAGTGGGAGCTTGATGTGCAAAAGCCACACAGTGGGTGGTGGGAGTGCCAGGCCTAGTGCAGGGCTCCCTTCACTCCAGCCTTCCCCCTGTAAATGGGTGTTACCCCACCTGCCCCATTGAGAAAGGGCCGTGCTGCAGGTAGGGGCAGCTTCATCCTGCCAGAACAGGGCTCTCTGAACCTGTCCCAGGCCCAAGATCCCTCCCCGCCACAACCATCAGCTCCCGCCTCAGGGAAGGAAGTGAGGTCAGCAGTTCCAGGAGCTGTGGAGAGGAGGGTTTACCATGCTTGAGATGATTTCCTGGACTCCACCTCATTTTCCCACTCTGGCTACAGTCAGGAGCTTCTTGCAAACCTTGCTGAGCAACCTTTGCCTCCCTGGAAAGCCTCCAGAAGCAATACAAGGAAACAGAGTCCATCCACATGCTGTGCTCAGCAAGCCTTACTACGTGTCTAGATAGACTTAGGTGCTCCTCACCCCCTTCCAGCCTCTTTCTCTTCACCGCTCTGGTGGGTCAAGGCCCGCACTGCTCACTGGATGAGAGAAGCAAAGGTGGGAGAGGTAGAGCACAGCCAGCCTGGGAGCTCTCCTCTGGCTTCCACTGTGGCCCTCCAGGGGCCTCTGCAGTCTCTCCCTAGCCCAATAGTAGCCCTCCCCTCAAAACCTCATTTCAGTCTAAGTCCCTGCACTCTAGCCCTTCCCCTCCCCAGACCTCATCCCTTGGCTCACCCTCCGTCATCCCTCTCTCCAGCCCCCCTCATCCCACTCACGCAGACCCAGGCCCCAGGGCATTTGTACTTGCAGTCAGGCTGGATCCTCCTTCCCGTCTTTGCTGAAATGCCATCTTCTTGTGAGGCCTTTCCAGACCGCCCCATGTGCAGATGCAACCTGTCCTTCATGCCTCACCCCTTTCCCTGTTTTATTTTTCTCCGACTCACATAGTGTATACTTATTATTATTTTTATTTTTTAAATCTTTTTGGTTTGGCATCTGGCCAGTATGGGGATCTGAACCCTTGACCTTGGCGTTACAGCACTGCACTCTAACCAGCTGAGCAATCTGGCCAGCCTGCTTATTATTTTAAAGTAACAATAATCTCAGCCCTTGATAGGATGGCAGCATCACCACAGCCATGCTTTTGTCAGTCTGTTCAACACAGTGCCTGGCACACAGCAGGCTCTGCATAAACGTCTTTGAATATTGAAAGGATAAGTGAACAAATACACAAGTGCATTAAGAGAGTGACAAGAAGCTATTTTGCCCTCCTGAGCAAGGTAAATTTCCTCGCCACTGTGGGAATCCTAAAAAGTACAACATATTGACACTTGTAAGACAGAATGGGCCAAACCATGGGTCAGAATTTTGGATGTTAAAATCCCTAGGGACGATCACCCTTTTCTCTATCCTCCCCTAAACATGCTTTTATTTTTTAAACAGAGCTTACTCCACCTCTTTTGTCCTAATCACCACTCTTTACTGAATCTTCTCTGGTTTCTTCACGTTTTTTTTTATGTAATTGAGGTTCAAATTAAATATGATAAAGGGCATGAATCTGAAGCACACAGCTTGATGAATTTTTACGTATCTGTCCACCAAGGTAACCACTACCCAGTTCAAGATGTGAATCGTTTCTATCACCCCAGGAGGCTCCCCCAAAGGTAGCCACCATCCTGACTTTATCACTGTAGGATTGGCTTTGCCTGTTTTAGAACTTTAAACTAAATGGAATTGTGCTGGGTGTGCTCTTTGGTGTCTGGCTTCTCATTCTCAGTATTGTGTCTGTGAGGTTTACCTGTGTTGTCCTATATCACAGTAGTTTGCTCTTTTTCATGGCTGTATAGTATTCCTCTTCACATCTTCAGTGTGGAGCTACATGATCTGCACCAGTTCCTCCATCAGGCCCAGCAGAGGACACGGTGGCTCCCACACTCACTCAGCCCTCAGATCTCTGGCTTTACATGGGCACACAGGCTAGAGAGACACTTGGTTGCTCTGCACAAGCTTTGGAGTCCTCATGACAGCTCACAGAAGGCTGACCAGTATCACGGGCACCAGAATCAGGCCTGTGTTCAAATTGTTCATCTGCCACTTCTCAGCAAGGTGACCTTGGGCAAGTCATTAGTTTTCATTTCTTTTATTCATCTGTAAACTGTAGACATACTTACACTACTGACCACAAGGCACTGTTGTCAATATTCAATAAAATGATCCACAAGTCTGGTGCTTAGGCATGCTTGACAAATGCTGTTTATTTTCATAATGACTTAGACCACCAGACACTCCTCCATAACTGTTTTTACTGGGATCTTTGCCCAATAGGCTGATCCATCTCCCCCCACCTCTAGCAGGCTGCCTGCTCAGGCCTCCATTTTGCGACTTTCAAAACTTTTATAAATGAGCACAGGGGAGCAACCGGAATCCAGAAGAAATACAAGGAAGCAAACATATATCAGATTATTTTACAAGCACCATAATTAAAGCTTTGTATCCTTGTTGGGTCAGATTCCTTATCAGGTCTTTCATTCAGGACTTTGAACTTGAGCTTCACAGAATGCTGAGTGAGGAAGCAGCTTCTGTGCAGAAGGCAGGCAGCAATTTGAGACTCGATCTGGTCTCCCAGATGAGACGCCTGAGCCACCTCACACCCACACATGACGCTCTGTTGCCTCTCAGCTAGAAAGCTGCCATCCCCACCAATGCAGCCACACATGAGATGAGACACAGCCCCACTGAGGGGGCTGGGGCACATTATGCAGGTCCCAATGTCACCCCATGACTCAGCCTCTCGGGACTATCAGCCTCACCGTGGCGACACGACACGTGACCTGTGTAAAGGGTCCGTGGGAGCACTTTAGTCACCCCACCCACCAGCAGTGACAGCCATCACCTCCCCTAAAACCATCACTAAGGATTAACAACAGCAGCCATAGTATTTGCTATAGGTGACCAATGGACAGTTTTCTCAGTCACACATTAAGAGGGACTCAGCATTTGTGGGAACCATTGCTGTCTTTGTTGATGTGTGACATGATCTCTCAGAACCATCAGCGGGCATGTTGAGCCCCCTCCAACCTCATCTCCCATCCCCCAAGTACCTCCTCCTGTGCAATCCTGGAGCCACCACTGGTCACATTCCAGGGATGCACTTGCACTGCCCTGGGGCAGCCACCGCACAGGACATACCGCAGCATGCTGGCAGCCTCTGTGCAGTGAAATAAAAACAATACGGTAATAGAGAACATCCGTTCAGTGATTATGCTGTGCTGGGCACCTCAGGCATTAGCTCATTTAATCCATTCAAAAATTCTGTGAGGTGATGTCATGGGTTGAATTATGTCCCTCCCCCCAAAAGACGTTGAAGTCCTAACCCCTGGTACCTGTGAATGGGACTTCATTTGGAAATAGGGTCTTTGCAGATGATCAAGTTAAGTTGAGGTCATTAGGATGGACCCTAATCCAATATGACTTTTGTCCTTATAAAAAGAGAAATTCGGACACAGAGGCACACACATGGGGAGAACACGAGGTGAAAATGAAGGTAGAGATGGGGATGATACATTTCTAAGCCAAGGAATGCCAAAGATTGCCAGCAAACCATCAGAAGCTCAGACAGAGTCATGGAACAGATTCTCCCCTCACAGCCCTCACAAGGAACCGAACCTGCCAACATCTTGATCTTGATCCGGAAATGGGAGGTTATACATTTCTGTTGTTTAAGCCACCTGGCTTGTGGTACTTTGTTACAATAGTCCTAGCAGACTAATACAAGCGAGTGCCATTATTATCCTCATCTTACAGACGAGAAAACTGAAGCTTGACTCTGCCCTGGCTTTAGAGGGCGTTGGGATGATAGAGGATCTGAAGTGGGACCAGGAAGTTCACCTGGGGCTGTTTGTTCCACCAGCTCCTGCTCAGCCGTGGGCTTCTATCCACTCTTACGGCAGCTTTGCAGCCCCAGGCTCAGCCTGGCGGCTTCTCCCTGCTCTCTCCAGTCCTCGAAGACCCAAAGAAGGTAGCGCTGAGTCAGCACTTGAGGAAAGGAGCTCTAAACATACACAGGCCAGAGGTTGCAGGGAAGGTTGCTGGAGTAGAAGGGTGAGGGTTTGGCTTGAGGATGGAGTAGACACCAGATCAGCCTGTGCTGGCAGCACCTGGAAGTAGTGCCCACCTTTCCTCTTGGGTTCTTTCATCTTTAAAGCCCTGAACAGATCTCAGATGGAGGTGGGGACCCTGCCAGGGCCACAGAGTGGAACAGCATGGGCCCAGCCAGGAAAGGACAGTGTGGCCATCAGTGGAGGGTGTGGAGATGTGATGAAGAGACACTGGGGACACTGGAATCAGGTTCAAGCCCTGTTTTCTTCTCTCACTGGCTGGGTGGATTTGGTTTGATCTTCCTTGGCCTCAGCCTTCTCATCTGTAAAATGGAAATAATAGTATATGGCCTTACCTTATAAAGTAGTAGCAATTAAAAAACACACACAAAAAAACTCAGCACAGCCCCCAGTACATAGGAAGGGCTTAGTAAGTGTTAGTGGCTGTTATAATAATTACTATTTTATGAATGACCCTGAACCAATTCTGAGAATAAAAATGGTGTGGCGTGAGCAAGGTCTTGTGTGTTCTGTACCAAAGGGCATAGTACAAAACAGCCTCTTGCCAAGTCTGGGTTCTGGCCTGGCTCTGCCATGACTACCTTGGGTGAGTGAACTCGGGCAAGTTCAAATGAGCCTACAGAAGCAAGTGTTTGACTTTGCAGCCTCTGTAGGAGGAGGCTGGGAGAAGGAGGGGATTGGACTAGAGATTTGGTTTTAACCAAAGGGAGGGACCAGATCAGTGACTTTCTTTCTTTCTTTCTTTCTTTCTTTCTTTCTTTCTTTCTTTCTTTCTTTCTTTCTTTCTTTCTTTCTTTCTTTCTTTCTTTCTTTCTTTCTTTCTTTCTTTCTTTCTTTCTTTCTTTCTTTCTTTCTTTCTTTCTTTCTTTCTTTCTTTCTTTCTTTCTTTCTTTCTTTCTTTCTTTCTTTCTTTCTTTCTTTCTTTCTTTCTTTCTTTCTTTCTTTCTTTCTTTCTTTCTTTATTTTACCTTTCTTTTCTTTTTCTTTTTGTTTTAAGAGCAGCAGAACTCTTTGTATAAAAGGAATTTTGGGAAGAAAACCAATAGACACAGCTAGTGTGCCAGTGAAAGATGGCACAAGGGTCCAGAGTTCCACCCACTTGGTAAGCCCAGGAGAGTTGGGGCACCCCTAGAGCAGGTGTGAAGGAAGAGGGGTGTCTCCCTCTGCTAATGAACTGGGCTGAACTGCTGTGGAGGCATTAACGAGTTAAAGATAGGGGCATTCCTCTGGCTGGTTTTTAACTGGACTACTCTTTGCCTGCTGACTTCTAATAGTTCATGGAGGATGTTGGCTTTAATGCTCTCTGAGGCTGCTTCCAGCAAGGATGTGTCCAGAGCAAGGAGGGACCCAGAGCCTGGTCTGCACCCATCTGGCACCATGGGGAGCAGCATCTCCCATTCTGGGGCTGCTGAACGCCAGGGGCACTGTCCTGTCTTGCCTCGGTAGGCAAGGTTATGCTTTGGTTCTTCTTCTCACAAGCTCATAGGAATTACAGGGCACCAGGAGAAAGTGGCCCCTCAAAGGGCTTCACTTTTCCTTTATTCCCATGCTTTGCAGGGCCAAGAACCAACCAGATTTCACCTTTGCTGCCTGAAATGGGATTCTTCAGAGGACTGTCCTGCAGAGGGTCCCTGAGATAGGGGTGGGGGGAGAGGGGCTGCCAGGGTTCAGAGCTGAGGCTCTTTGAGACTACACATAGGGTTTCCCCCCTTTTCTCAGTCATTTTCATATGTGTTCTTCATGTTAGCATCTTCCCATGTTTTGACGGTGTATTTCTATTTGAGTCTCTCTTTTGTCTATTAACTTTCTTCAAGGTGTTCTTCATTGACCTCAGATCCCTAATTTTAATATAATCAAATATATGGAAATGTTTTTCTTTATGGTATATATTGTTGAGTTTTGCTTAAATAGCTGCTTCCTGCCTCAGGGTCACAAGATACTCTCCTCCATTTTACTCTTCTAACTTTGCAGCTTTGCCTTTCCCACTGAGAGCTTTAACCCCTCTGGAGTTCACCTTTGTGTGGCTTATGTTGGGACCCTCAGGACCCTCAGATAGCAAATGAGTTGTCCTGGTGCCAGCTACTAAGTACTCAAGTTTCAAATAGGCAGAGCGTCCTTGCCCAGCCTGGTGGCTTCGGGCTTGTGTCAGGACTTTCCAAGGCCCAGCCTCAATTTGCAGCTCTAAGGCTGGAGGCAGATGCTGGTGAGACCCTCTGACCAGGGCTTGCTTCAGACCCAAGCAGGCTCCTGGGAGGTGGGAGGGCAGGGCTCAGAGGGCAGTGATGGCCTGGGAGCCTCGCCCTCGTCTGACTCTGGTCCAGCTCCTAATGACCACATCGGGAGAGGACACCTCATTTGCCAAAGGGCAGGGCCCTGTTTCTCAAAAGTGCCGGGGCTGTGCAGACACCTGGGGCTCTGCACAATTACATGGCTGCCCACTGGATGTGGAGCAAAAGTCTTCTTCTGGGTGTGTAGTGGATTGAATTGTTTCCCCCCAAAACTCCCTGAAGCTTGAATTGTGTCCCCCAAGTTTTTTTTTTTTTTTTTGGTAAAGATTTCCGGTAAGGGGATCTTAACCCTTTTTTTTTTTTTTTTTTCTCCTTTTTTTTTTTTTTTTTTTCTTTTTTCGTGACCGGCAAC
>NW_007728314.1:190695-247075 GCF_000696425.1 Galeopterus variegatus
TGCAACCCTCGGTGTTGCTCCCGCCCCTCGCTCAGCCAGTGAGCGGCCGGTCTGTATGTGGGATCCGAACCCTCGGCGGGAGCGCCACCACACTTCCCAAGCGGTGCACTATAGCAGTGCGCCACCGGGCCGGCCCAGGGGATCTTAACCCTTGACTTGGTGTTGTCAGCACCACGTTCTCCCAAGTGAGCTAACCAGCCATCCCTATATAGGGATCCGAACCCACGGCCTTGGTGCTACCAGCACCACACTCTCCCAAGTGAGCCACAGGCCAGCCCCCCACCAAGTTTTATGTATTAGAAACTTAGCCCCCACTGCGACTGTTAAGAGGGTGGGAAATCCTATTATGGTAATTGAAAGGTGGGGCCTTGAAGAGGTGATTGGATTGTAGGACCGTGTAGTAGTGAATGGATTAAAAATGATGGTCAGGGGTGTGGTTCTGAGGCTTTAAAAGAAGAGGAGAGTCTGTCTGTCTCTCTTGCTGTCTCTACTTCCACCATCTTGCAATGTGAGACCCCTGGGTCACTGTTGCCACCACCAGATGGACTTTGGACTTCCCAGCCTCAGAAACTGTGAGCGATAAATGTTTTTTTTTATAAATCACCCAGTTTCAGGTATTCTGTTACAGCAACACAAAACGGACTAATACAGGGTGCCAGAGAGATTGGGGGTTTCCAGGAGTTGTCACTTCTGTGTTTGGGCTTGTTCCCCGGATGGGGTGTGGTGGGAAGGGCTGGACTTGGCAGGAGACCTGGTCCCTGCTCCTGGCTCATCCCAGACTCCCACTGGGACCCTTTGCCTCTCTAGGCCTCAGTCTCCCCACATGTAAACTAAGAGATCTTTCCTGGTCAGTGATAAAATTCTGGATTCTTTTTGCTACCTCAAAGGACGAGGTGTTTACCGAGTGGTTACTGGGTGTCGAGGCAAAGGCCTCCATACACTTTATCAGTTTGATCCTCACACCTGCCGGAGTCAGCAACTGCTGGCATGTGACCACCTGAGGTCACACAGCTGGGAACCAGCAGAGCTGGAACCTAGGCTCGTCTTCTGTTGTTTAAGACCGCATTCCTCACCCCAGCCCTCACTGCTCTCGCATGCTCAGACACCACGGTCGCTGGTCTGGGCTGGGATGTCACCTCCTGAGCACATTCTCCAGAGTGCCTCCTATTCAACTAATCTTTGAAGATGGCGTTAAGAGCAAGATGGTAGGCCAAAGCCAGAGAGTCCTGGAAAGGAGGCAGTCGAAGAGTGGTGCCATTTAACATGTATCTGCCTCACCTAAGGGGCATCTTCCCCACCAGCCCCAGCCACACCCCTGACCACTCAGGAAGGAAAACGTCTCTGGGTGGGCTGCACATGGAGAAGTCAGCCTGGCTGGAACTTGGGCCCCCACGATCAGGGCTCAAGCCAAGGTGGGGGCCTGCCCCCAGGCCTCCCAAGGAAGGCGGCCTAGCAGGGTTGCAGGCTCCTGACTGTTGGCCCCACCTCTGCTGCCTGACGCCCTGTGTTTCCCAGACCTGTGTCCACAGCTGCCTCCGGGCCCTCCTGAGACCCTTTGATGCCCTCAGGCTTGGACTGTCCAGATGGTCTGCCTGGCATGAGGGGGAAAGGGGGTGGTTTATGTCTAGTCTCTGGGCCCTGGACCACCTAGCCCTGCACTGGTCAGTCTCTCTAAAGCAGGTTTCCCACAGTCTGGAGCTAGTTCCCCAGTCCACAGTCACACCGGTCAGCCTGCTCTTGGCTGCTTGGCACACATGCTGATTTATTGAAAATGCTAGGAAATATTTGAATTGACCAGAACTCCCTGTGCTGGCCCTGTGTGCCCTCTTTCCATGCCACCTGTTGGAACCACTGCCACAAGGGGATGAGAGGGCATCCTGGCTGGTCACTCAGGACTCTCACAAGACCAACAAGAGAAGCAACACCTTGTGCTGGCCAGGAACCGCCTTGCTCCTGCAATGACAAGCAGGTGGCACTGGTGAGTGTGAGCGTCCATGAAGCGTGACTCAGGGAATGCCTCTCTGGCAGCCCAGACACCCTGTATAGCTCAGAGGTCTGGCCAAAGGGTGATGGAATCTGCCACTAGTAGTGCCAGCACCCTCAGCCCTCATCGTGGAGGAAGCTCTTGGGAAGCACCAGAGCCTGGGATTCTTCCTCCGAGTGTGTAAGATATACATACAAATCAAATGTCACAAGAAAGAATGAATGTTGTGAATTAGAAAACTGAAAATATCTCACATAAAAATCTGGACTTTAGTCCTCTGTGGAAAAATTGGAAAATTTAGCAACATCAGGCCTGTATTTGCTCATGGAAAAATTCAGCAGGAGCTGAGGGTCCTAGCCCTGACTTAGCCCCATGCTCCTTGTTCAGGATCCTCTAAATCACAGTCCCATTTCCTTATATCCAGCCCCCTTCCCTCATTTCTGTTATCTGCCTCCTTCCATGGGTGGGCACATTTTTTTACTCCTGTTTAGTCCATGACGAGGGTCCTAGCCCTGACTTAGCCCCATGCTCCTTGTTCAGGATCCTCTAAATCACAGTCCCGTTTCCTTACATCCAGCCCCCTTCCCTCATTTCTGTTATCTGCCTCCTTCCATGGGTGGGCACATTTTTTTACTCCTGTTTAGTCCATGACTCAGATTATTTGCGGAAACCCTGCGTACTATGTCCTCTTGTGGATTCACAGACCACATGAGCATATCCAGGCTCTAAGAAGCCCTGCTGTTTCTCAAAGCATAGTGGTCCCCTTTTGATACAATAGGTGCTTCCCTAGACATCCTGGCCCATGTGCTTTTGGGGAGGCCCCCCAGGGTCGATGCTTTGGTACCTTCTTGAAGCACTGGGCAGGTCTCAGGTGGCTGAAGAGCACCTCTCTGATGGGAGGAAGCTGCCTGTTTGACTCACAGAAGAGACAGAGACAAAGGGAGATCAGGTGATGAACTTCAAACCCAGAGCCAGTGAGTCAGCGTCTCTCCCCAGCCTTGCCCTTGGCCTTGGCGTCCCCTTACAAGCCTGGCTGAGGCCAATATCCTGAGGGTTATAAGTACAGTAATTAGAACCTCTCCCCTGGGACACTGGCCACTGGTTACAAGCCTCTCCCTGGCTGTGAGTTCGGATCAGATGGTCACACCCAGACCACACCAGTGCCCAAAGCAACTGAGAGATCATCCCATCCTGTCTAGTTCTCTCGTCAACTGGAATCGCTTGGGAATGGCTTTCTGGAGTGCACTATTGAGAAGGATTCTTCATCTGTGCTTAAAGAACAGGAGAGAGTGCTGCGGTCGACTGGTAATGCTTGCTGGGAAATAAGGAGTAGAGGCCTGTGTCCCCGAACTGACATCCTGGGTCTCGTCTGTGGGCCAGGGACCACTCATGGGTGGGGTTGAGGGGAGCCCACGAGAGAGAACTGGGCTCTACAGTTTATAAAGGGGGTTGAGGCATGAGAGACAGTTGAAGGCACAGCCTTCAGGTGGTACCCTGTCATGCCAGCCTCGACCTGCCTGCCACTCCCATGGCCTCCTGCTCAGAAGTAGCCAAGCTGTGCCATGTGACCTTACCCCTGGCTACAACTCACTGGACATGGGCAGGGACCCAACCTATAGGCTGATGCAGGAGCCTTTGAGGCAGCCTGGTGGGAAAATTACCTAGATCTTCTTTTGGGGAAAGTGAATTCAAGGCAGAGAAAAACAGTTGGTAGCAAGAACAGAAGGTGTAAGAGTGACAAAGAGATAGAAGTGACAAGAATGCGAGAGAGGAGAGAAGCTGCGTGGGGGCCGTCCCCCAGTTCCTGATGGAGCCAGCTCCCCGAGTTGCCTTGGGCATGCGCGTGGGAGGGCAAGAAGAAATGCATGCTGGTTTATCACTGATTGGGTCCCCGTTACCCCCGAATCTATTCTGAGGGCTGGGCCACCCTCTAGACCTGCTTGAGTCTCAGGCTCCGGCTGCGGATGTCAGGTCCACACGGGCTCCCCTCAGATGCCGCGAGGGGGTTGAGTCCAGTTAGCACGTGGGCTGTGCACATTTCCCAGGCCATGCAGGGCCATGGCCAGCCACTTGGGTAGAGCATGACATTCTCCCTGTGATACCCGTCTGTGTCTGCGGGTGTAGCAACAGGTCTTGGTCTCGGGGTGGCGACTTGACTTTTAGGAAACTCATGCGATTTCCTCGCAGCTGCAGTCTGGTTTCACCCTTTCGTTACTTCGGTAAATATGGATAGTGACTAGATAAGAGCCTGGGCTCAGGAACCAGCCAGACCACCTGGATTTGAATGCTGGCTCTGCCACTACCGGAGGTATGACTTTGGGCCAGTCGTGTGAGCTCTCCGTGCCTCAGTTTCCTCACTGTCAAGTGGATGTAATGATGGCACCTCACAGGGTTGTAGGGAGGGATAAATGAAAGCACATAGACGGTGCCTGGCATGTACACATAGTCCATCCTACTGAAGCCAGGCCCTGCGCCAGGTGCTGAGGGTACCGAGTGGACTCGGCCCCTGCCCTCACAGAGCTTACAGTCTAGAATCCAGTGGTCACTAAGGGCCCCTGCTGCACCTTTTTCTTTCACACTGTGGGGAGACTGGTCTTTTCTGGGTCTGGTTTCAGCCAACCTTTTGAGGCCATCCCACCCCCACGTCTGGTCCTGCTGTCTGATTCCATGGCCGGCTCATGCCCAAGATGAGGGAGCCATCACAGGCTATGAATCAGTAAGGCCACTGTCACAGCTGTCGGGGAGGAGAGCAGGATGGAGGAGGGAGGCCTGGCAAGACACAGAAACACCAGGAGCAGGAGTGGCAGCGACCTCTGCTGAGTGCCACTGTGGGGCAGGGCCTGGAGTCTGTGCTGTACGCATATCCCTGCGTTAGTTTCCCAGGGCTCTGTGGTAACAAACCACCACATGATGGGTGGATGAAAACAGAAATTTCTATCTTTCCCAGATCCAGAGGCCTGCAGTTTAAAACCAAGGTGTCAGCTGGTCATGCTCCCTCCTGAGGCTCTAGGTGAGAATCCTTCCTTGCCTCTTCCAGCTTCTGGTGTTTCTTGGCTTGTGGCAGCATATTTCCAATCCCTGCCTCCATCTTCACATGGAATTCTTTCTGTACCTATCTGTGTTTTGTCTCTGTGTCCAAATTTCCCTCTTCTTATAAGGACAACATCATATTGGATTTAAAGCCCACCCTAATTCAGTATGACCTCATCTTAACTTGACTGCACCTGCAAAGACCCTATTTCCAAAATAAGGTTATATTCACAGGTTCTGGTGGACATGAATTTTGGGGGGACACTATTCCCCCAGATCCCTTAGTCACCTCTTCATCAGAATGAATTCAGTGCTGTCAGTTTCTCCCACTTTACAGGTAAGAAAGCTGAGGCATAAACCAGCCCAAAGCCACACAGCAAACTGGGCTTCAGACCCAATTTTCTGACCTATAAAGGGCTGTGAGTCCCTAACCAGGACAGATGCGTGGTGCTGGAGGAGGACATCAGCTGCAGTCAGGAGGAAGAAGGAAGTAGCAATAGGAAAATTCCTTCTCGGGGCAACGTCCCAGGCTGCTGATCGGCTCAGGGACTGGACTTCAGCCTCCCGGCCCTCGTCCCCTCTCTCTCCAGGCCTGACCTCCCTCCGCCCCTCCCAGCAGCAGGCAGGAAGTGCCTTAGCCTGATGCTCTGCACAGGTCCACGTTGTGCTGACCTGGCCAGAATGAGCCAGCAGCAGCAGCAGCTCGAGCGGAAAACCAGTGGCTGGAACAAGCTGGAAAGAATGCTTATCTGGGGCCAAGCAGAGGGCAGAGGGCTGGAGCCTGCAGCCAGAGGCCCACTTGCTTGGGAAGGGCCTTTATCTCCTCTGAGAGGCTGGCTCTGTCCTGTGTGGTGACACAGAGGCTCAGAGTGGAGGGGCCCAGCCCTGCTGCCTGGCCAGGAGCCCTGTCCAAGCTCAGAGAGCTGCTGATTCGGATCACAGGGGTACATTCATAGTGTGGTGACACAGAGGCTCAGAGTGGAGGGGCCCAGCCCTGCTGCCTGGCCAGGAGCCCTGCCCAAGCTCAGAGAGCTGCTGATTCGGATCACAGGGGTACATTCATCAGGGCAGGGAAGGCCTTAGAGCCATCACAGCTGAGGGTTTCAAATAAGAGGCTGTTGTAATATCAGACTCCCTTCCTCAGTCTCCTCCTCAACAGACAGCTACTATCAACCCATCGGAGCTGGCACAAGAGTTAAAAATCACCCTGTGGTTCTAACTCCAGACCCAGATGTCTGAGCCTTGATGACATCTCTCAGTGCGCAGAGGCCCAGAGGGTCCCCAAGCTGAGGGGAGCAGTAGATTGGGACCAGGTCTCCCACTCTAGCCCCCAGGCACTTTTTCCTGACACTGAAACTTTTTAAACCAGATGACACCCAGACATTCCTGTCGTCCCACTCCCCGTGAATCACCCCTGGTGCTGCCAATGAGCAGGGTTCACAGCCGCTGTGGCACAGCCCTGGCTGGCATCTGAGAACAGCGGCTGCTACTGCGGGACCCACCCCACCCCCGGCTGTGCTGGTCTGCCTGATGGGGAAGCTCAAAGTGGTTTTGAGGTGCGAGTAGGAGTTTGCCTGGGTGAGGAAGTTCAAGGAGGGAATTCCAGGCAGAAGAATCAGCATGAGCAGAGGGCCAGACAGAACTGAACAGAGAGGGCCGTGGGGACGGAGGGCCTGGAAGGCAACATGAAGCCATCGCCATGAGATTGGGGTTCTAGTTTTGGTTTAGGCACCTGGAACAAGTCCTTGACCTTCTGGGCCTTGGTTTCCTCATTGGTACAGTAGGGAAGCAGGGCTGGGGGTTCACGACAGGCCATCCCGCTTTGTCAGGGGTCCCAGTAGCCTCCCCCTCACTCTCCTGCCCTGTGGAAGGGACCCAGATGTTGATCCTCAGAGAGGCTCAGCCTGGCATAGAGCTAGCCCAGCTCTCCCTGGGCCCCAATCTGGGACGGGGGGTGAGAGTGACACTAATGTCCTTCTCCTCTCCGTGCACTGCCAAAGGGCATAAGCCACACACTGCTCTGTGACCTGAGTGAGTCACGGAGCCCCCTTGGGCCCTCTGCTCTGTAGTGCAGCTGGCCACCAGCTGGGGACCCGAGGCCTGACAGCTGGTGGGGCAGCTGGAGGCGGGGATGCCTCCATAGCCGAGGAATGTGTTTACTTCCCCCTGTGCTGGGAGGAAACCAAGCAAGGCGCTGCTGGATCCCTTCCCAGCCAGGCCAGCAGGCCTCTCCGCCTCCTCCCCAAGCTGCCCACATTGTTCTAGGCAACCCTCCCACCAGCTGCATTCTAGGCCCCCTGCCTTGTTTTATCCCTCCACTTCATGAACCCTGACACAATTGGGCAACCCAGTGGCGTCAGGCTCTTAGTCTGGAGCCAGGACCCTGGGCCCTCCCCCTCTAATCACCATGAGGCCCTGACAAGTCTCTTGCCTGCTCTGGCCTCACTTTCCCCTTTCTATTATGGAGGGATTGGATGAGGTGAGCTCTGAGGGCCCCTTCAGTCCTGGGAGCCAGAGCCTCGGCGAGACCTCCTGGGAAGGCAGGTTGTTTGGTGGTCCTGAACAGGGGCTGCCAGTCACTGTCAGAGGCTTCTGCACCTGAACCGGCCAGGCTCTGTTCCAGGCGCTGCCAACACAGCAGCAACGAGACAGGGCTGTTCCTGTCCTCAGTGTGGGAGATGGACGTTGAACAAATACCTGGTCATAAACCGTGGTAGGTGCTAAAGAGAAGGTTCTACGTGAGAGAGGGAGAAGCTGCTCTAGATGGGGGATGGCCTGCCCAGGAGGTGGCATCAGTTGAGATGTGGAGGAGGAGACTGTGCCAGTGTCGAGAAACGGGCAGGGGAGAGTGCTGCAGGCCGAGGGCCGGTCTGTGTGTGCAGTGAGGGGTGGTGACTGCGTCGGGGGTGTGGGGGTCACAGGAGCTTTCCCTCCAGTTAGAGCCTGTGGGACCTTAAAAAGGGCCCTTAACCTCCCCGAATCTCACTTTCATCATCTGTAAATTCACGACAATGTCTCATGTGCAAGATGCTTATGAGGATTCAATTACCGTATGTAGCACCGACCACTTGTTTCTGGGTCTTATGGAGAGTAAGCATTCAATAAATGGCAGCAAAGTGTCTGGTTATCCTCTGCCACGTGTGATTTGTATCTATTAGTCTGACTGTATTTTACAACCTGCTCCTCTTTGTTTTTCTTTATTCTTTTGCTATTTGTAATTTGTTCTTCCGTGTTACATATTGTGTTCCTCTACATTTCTATAAAGGGGACATTATTATTATCATTACTATTCTTACTTTTTGTGAAGCTACTTCACAAGTGGAAAATGAAAGAGTGGGAGAATGATTTCCAGTGTGTAAGCTGCTATGTAAATGTGAGGCATTCTTATCACATATGCAAAATGTCTGAGCTGCATAGATATATAATATATTGTATCACAGAATCAAAAACTCCTTGCAAGGAGGAACAAGTAGAGGGACATGAAAATCAACTACATTGTATATTGATAAATTAAAATTTTTTAAAAAGAAAATATCAAAAAAGAAAAAAACAAAAAAAACCCCCAAACTCCTTGCAAACTCCTAGTCTTACCCACGTGCCAGGGAGCTGTGGACATTGGGCGTTTTTTCCGGTGGGGCTTTAGAAAATGGCATGAGGGACGTGCCAAAGGCAGGCAGGTCCCACAAAGGAGGCCCAGGGACCCAGGGAAGAGGAGCCCCAGGAGCCCAGAGCACTGCCTACAGGACGCTGACCCTCCTGAGGGAGAAAACTGGGTTTGTGTGCAGATCGAATGAATAAATATGAGGAAGAATTTTCTAACACTTTTCTAACAAAATCTATTCCGAAGATGAAGTGACCTTGAGAGGTACTGAGAACCCTGTGCCACTCTATTTGTGTGAACTGTACCGTTACCCTTTAGAGAATGATTTGGAAAGGATTTAAGCCTTGGACAGAAGATTTGCGGGGGAGGGGGTGGGGGTGGAGAAGGAGATAGGAAAGTTGGAAGAGATTATGTGTCATCAGTTAGGATTAGATGACTGCAGCAAACAGATGCCTGAAACAATCATGGCTTACGCGACATGGACACTTACTTCTTTCTCCCATAAAAGTCTAAAGGTGGGCAGCCCGGGCTGGCATGGTAGCTCTGCTGTGCCTCATCCTCGGGGCCCAAGCTCCTTCTCTTTTGACCCACCTTCCCTATGGTGTGGCCCTCAGCCTCATGGTCCAAAACGGTAGCCATCATAGCTGCGTTCCAGAAAGCAGGAAGAAGGAAGGAACAGAGTTGGAAGGATAGAGGGACAGAGATGGAAAGGGTAAAGGAAGATTTCCAGAAGATGCCACAGGATGTTTATGCTCTCATCTCGTTGGCCCAAACCAGGCACATGGCCATGCCTAGTGGCAAAGAAGGATGGGCAATGTAGCCTTTACTCTGGGTGACCGTGGTTTCAGCCACTACGTCCATCTTTGTGGAAGGGGAGAATGGATGCTGGGGGCAATCAGCCCGCTTTTCCATAGATATTTCTGATCTCTTTCAGCTCTACAAGCTCACGAGTTTATGATTTTCAATATTCTATCACCGTAGCCAAGATCTGAATGTTTGTCCTTGGCCCAAAGCCGGTATTTGAGTGTAACGGGACAGCGAGACCACTGAGGAAGGCCGGGGAAGCTCAGACAGATGCTGATGTTAGAGATGGCCCTGTGTCTCCGTTCTCCACGCTGACTAGTGCCATCCCGATATTTGGAAGCTTCTCAATGAGAACATGCGAACTAAGCAGCCTGCAATATTGTCTTCCCTTGGGGCAATGAAATGTTCTGCCCTTGGCTTTTGCAGGTGGGCAGGTTGTGAAATATACTGGAAGGGTGTTTCCATTTCTATGCGAAAATGGAGGTGACATGATTGTTCACTATGTCAGGAAATGGCCTGGATTTAATTGCTTGTGTGAAGGGATTCATTCTGAAATTCAGAATCAGGAAAATGCTTATCTCCAGCTGAGCTCATCTGAGTATTTTTCTGTCTGCCAACACATCAGATAGCGCAGTGGCCTCTTTTGTGTTCGTGCTCTCAGCATTATGTTCTCCTGCTCCTTTTGGTAACGTCCCGTCACCTGTTTTCTTTGGAGGAACCCTCTCCTTCCCACCCCAGCTTTCAGTCCCTGTTTCTGATAGGGCTGACTCCACCCCTTCCTTCTCCTCCAGGGCGTGGACACAATACCCAGGCCAGGCTAATCAGAGTCATGGTGATTGAATCTGGGATTGGATCATGATCCACTCTGGGCCATTGAGAGACAACCCTGGGACTTTTGCTGAAACTATTGGGGGACAGGGGGAAACACATCTTTTCCATTGGGGATGCTAAGCTGATAAGAGGCAAATCTGGAGCTCCTGTGGCCGTCTTTGCACCTTGTAAAAAGAGCTTGCTTGAAAATGAGGGAACTAGCCGACACGGAGGAGAATAGAGCGGAGAATGAAGAATGTGACACATTCCCAATTATGTTACTTGGGGATTCATCTGCGCCTGAAGCTGGTATACCCCTGAATTTCACAGTATATGAGTCAACAATTCATTTTTGCTTAAGCTGGTTTGACCTGGGTTTCCATCATTTGCAAATGAAAGGGTCCCCAGTAATACACTAACCAAAATACAGTTCTGCCTGGAAGTAGAGATGGGAATGTTGTCATTAAGTGTACTAAGTTTCCAGATGCCTGATACATGTGCTGCTCAGCTTCTTCCATAGGAAACACGTTGGGAGCCCAGTGAGCATGAACACTGGGAGAGTGTCTGCAAAATGGTTGTCAGTAACTCTTCCCATCCCTGTGCTCCTGTGCTGCTTCCCAGTGGGAGGTGGAGTCCATTTTCCCTCCCTTTAAATCATGAATTCATGAATCATGGCTTGTTTTATGACTTGTTTTGACCGATAGAATGTGGCTTAGGTGAGGCTGTGCCAGTTCAAGGCTGAGGCCTCCAGAGACCTGGCAGCTTCTGTTTTTGCTCTCCTAGAGCCTTGAGCTGCCATGTAAAGAAATCTGGCTACCCTGCTGGAGAGACCATGTGAGAGAAGAGAGCTGGGCGGCTCCCAGGTGTTCCAGCCACTGCAGTGGAGACACTAGACATGTGAGGTGAGCCACCTTGGGCATTCTAGCCCCAGCTAAGCTCCCAGCTGCATGTATCTGCCTGAGTGTTCCCAGCCAACACCACATGGAGCAGAAGAACTGCCCAGATGAGCCCAGCCAGTGCATGAAATCATGAGACATGACAGAGTGCTGTTTTAAGCCACTAAGTTTTGGGTTGGTTTGTTAGGCAGCAATAACTGACTGACACATCCACTCGAGCAATTTTGTAATATCAGGATGTGTCACTGGGTACTTATTTGAATGAGGTCCTTGTTGAGAAATGTGGTGGGAAGTGCTGGGACTGAGGGTCAGACGAGCAGAGCTCTGGGACTGAGACTCTTGAACAAAGAAGGAAGGAACCCGCTTCAGCACTGGCATGGGGGTAGGGGGTTCTGGGTGGCTGGGAACCCACCTTGGGGGAAGAGAGAGGCTCAAGCCAAGGTTTCAGCTCAGCAGGCTGACTGGTGGGGGATGGGAAACACCATCTGTGAGGAGTCATTCAAACGTCCTGAAGCCCAGCCACCTTCCAGGAGCTGAGGGGAGAGCAGATGCCCAATGGCCCTAACCCCCCAGGCAGTGGTGGATGTGCTGGTAGGGAGAGAGCCCTCTCACAGCCCCCCCTGGGATGAAGGGAGGGAGAAGAGAGGCCCGCAGACCACTGAGTTCTTATGATCAGAGCCTTGAGGCCTGGAGAAACTGGGGTTACGCTTTTAATGTTTCTACCCTCTTCTGTTTCTCTTTTTTATTATCCTGATTCATTTGGGATCCAACGTGCTAAACCATCCCAAATCCTTTTTGGAAGTGGGTGGGAGGCTCATCACAGATGCCTGAGAGCTGGGATTATCTTTGGAACCCCAGCGGGAAGGAGCAGAGCTGACGGAGCCCCATCTGGCTCCACCTGCTCATCTCTGGGAGGCCCTCGTGTGTGTGTGTGTGTGTGTGTGTGTGTGTATACACGTGAGTGCATGAGTATATAGAAGTGTGAGTCTGTGTGACTGTGTGAATATATGTAAGAGTGTGTATGCGAGCACTTGTGAGGATCAATGTGTGTGAGTCGTGTATGTACACAAGTGTGTGTGTTTGCTGGTGTGCAAGTTGTGTGGAAATGGGTGTGCATTAGCATGTCCGAGTGTGAGCATGAATGTGCTCATGTGTATATGACTGTGTTAGTGTGTGGGCATGTGTATGTGAGAGTGTGTATCCCAGTGCGTGTTGGGTGTGATTTGTGTGAGAATGAGAATATGACTGTCTGAGAGTGTGTGAGTGTGTCTGTCCTCCCCACAGTATCAGAATGATCTTTAGAAAACACATAGAGGGCCGGCCCGTGGCTCACTTGGGAGAGCGTAGTGCTGACAACCCCAAGTCAAGGGTTAAGATCCCCTTACCAGTCATCTTAAAAAAAAGAAAGAAAGAAAGAAAGAAAACACATAGGGATGTGTCATGACCTAGTTAAAGACCCTGCAGGGCTTCTCTCTGCTCCTAGGATAAGCCCATGCCCCAAGTGGCGGTGACCCTACCCTGACTGATGGGGTCCCTTCTTAGGCAGCCTGCCTTGGCCGTCCTCTGTCCTCGCTTCCCTCCTTCCTTTCCGTGCCTGGTCACAGCTGGTCGTTCCAGCTTCACTTTTGCACCGCCAGCCGCAGCAGCCAGGGCGCCAGGGCTGGATCCTCTCAGAACTGGAGAGTGTGGGGGTGTCGAGCCCAGGGGGCCATCAGAGAATGCTGATGTGCCACAGGCTCTTGCGAAACTTTTTCCTGACAACAGTGAGGCTGAAAATCCCCAGTCTTCAGCCTTCCGGGACTGCCAAGGTCACGGACTCCCCTCTTGCCGGGATGCAGCCCAGAAGGCTGGAGATGTGCTCTCTGCTGCCCTCTTCTGGACATCTGCCACCTTGCAACACAGCGCCGCCAAGGCCGCCTGCCCCTGCAGAACAGCTCCCGCCAGCTTTGTGCCTGCACAGGTGGGCCAGGCAGGGAGCTCCCCAAGGCTGAGGACTGGGGCTCACTGCCTCCTTGATGCTTATTTCAGGTCTGACACTTGGGAGATGCCCCAGGAAGGGAAAATTAATGCATGGATTGGTTCAGGTCATAGAGGGGAAACTGAGCCCATCTCAGTGAATTTGTTGCATAGGCAGGACTGGGCCCACCAAATCCCCAGGACTTGCTCTGCCACGGCTTCATCAAGGTGGGAGTCCTGGCCTTCCCTGCTCACCATGAGCATACCTCCCAGTTGACTGGGCTGCCCCTGGAGGAATTGGCTGTCCCCATATCGAGGCAACTGGGTCAGGCTGGGGAGATGGGCAGTGAAGGGCCTGAACTCCCTCTGCTGGGTACCTGGGCTCGTCTGCCAGATTGTGCTGAGCTGGCCCACGCCTGGGCAGAAGATGACAGACACAGACACGCCCTGGAGCCGGAGGGGTGTGGGGTGCTCCAGGTGCCTCTTCTCCGCCTTCCACCTCTGCATGGCATCATTATCCCCTCCAGACAGATGAGGACACTGAGGTTCAGAGAGGCTGTAGTTGCCCAAGGCCACAGCTCTGACGTGTCCAAGCTTCTTTCACTCAACCCTGGAGCTCCTGTGTGAGTCCTGCTTGCTCTCTCTAGCTTTGTGGGAGCTGCTCCCATGCCTTTGGGAGACAGGGCCACGTCTTCCCATCCCATGGCTCTCAAACAGTGAGAGCTGCACCCCCCCTTTCCAGTTGCTCATTGTAGAAAACACAGACAAGCAGAATTGCCTGAGATATCTGCTCCCCCCAACCATCAGCCCCACTCCCCAAATAGACCTGTTAACCCCTGCTGCTTCCCACAGGACTGAATCTCCTCCCTGACCTCTCTGTGTGGCTTCACCCAGTCCACCTTTAGCCCTCGCTTGAGCCAAGATCCGACCCCCACCAGCCCCACAAGCCCATGACCCACTCTCCTATGCTGCCCCATTCCACTTTGTGCCTGCCTCAGTGCCAGCTCAGGAGCCCTGTGGGCCGCAGGCACCTAGATCCCATTTCTAAGTGAGATGACTTGGTCAGCAGCTCCTTGTTCTCAGGCCGTCCATGGTTCCCAGGTCAATAGGAGAAGGTCCAGATGGCTTAGGCTGGCTCCAAGACCACCCCAGCCAATATTCTCCACACTGGAGCCCTACAGGAATGGTTGGCAACCTTCTGGGCTAGTCTCCCCTGAGAGCTCGTGAGCTATGTGGGAGATGGAGCTGAATCCACTTTATCTCCACATCCCCTGTGCTTAGCCCGGGCCTGGCATGCAGTCGGCTCTCAGCACATGTTCACTGAAGGGAACTGAACTGGTTTGAGCAAACCAGTTCACTCCTGTTAATAACAACAAGGCGCATTTACTCAGCATGCATAATGTCCAGGCGTGTGCTATGTGAATGATAAGAGTTCCTCACTGAATCCTTAGAACAGCTCTGTAAGTGGTGCTACGATAACGCCCTATTTCCAGGCGCATTTACTCAGCATGCATAATGTCCAGGCGTGTGCTATGTGAATGATAAGAGTTCCTCATTGAATCCTTAGAACAGCTCTGTAAGTGGTGCTACGATAACGCCCTATTTCCAGATGAGGGAACTGAGGCCCACAGACACTAAGTGATTTATCAGAGTCATATGCAGGACTCTGACCTGGCTTGTGTCCTGTCCACTGCCCTAGACTGCAGACTTGTATACCTGCCCTTGCCTATGTGCACGCTGGTATGTACCCGCTGTCCTGTCTCTCTGGTTCACCCATGCTCCTCTGTCTGGGCCCAAAGACCTTTCCTTCTTCCTTCTCTCCAGTCTCAGCCCCAGGGCCAAGGCAGGGTAGGAGGCCCAGCAAGTCTCAGGTGCCTGACTGTGACTGGGCATGCTGAGAGGCTGCAGGGTGGGTTCCTTAGGGACCAGGAACACACCTGCACTTTCATGCAGCTAAACAAGATTCTACAGGCCCATTTTAGGCTCCACCTGCAAGTTTTGAAATAAGCTTGACCTGATGCAGCCTTCGAGAGGCCTGGCCTGGGAATTTGGGCGTAATCACAGACTCACCATGTGACCTTGGGCAAGGAGCTTAGCTTTGCTGAGCCTCAGCTTCCACATCTGTACAGTGGGCATGAGAATATCCACCTCACAGTGTCGTTGGGAGGATTAAACGTGAGCTGTCATGGGAAGGCATCCCGTAAACTACAGAGCTGCTAATGGAGGCAGAGGGGCTGTCATTGCCTTGTGGGATCATCAGTGGCCTACTCCAGGGGCTGGGAGGAGGGAGGGCAGGACAGACGCAGCCTAGGCCCAGGTGCAGGTTTTTCTGGTTAGGGTGTGTGCAGGGGAGGTGGAGGGGGAAGTAGGAAAGGAGCTGGTGACGGGAGGTGGGGCTTCTGTTGGGAGCTGCTCCATGATCCCAGAAGAGCTGCTGAGTCACCCTGCTCTTTGTTCTTCCTTGTTTTTGCTTTTAAAAGAAGTCTTAATTACTTTTTTCTGCTTACAAAAGCAGTACAAGCTCATTGTACGAAGTTCAAACAACATCCCAATATACAGTGTAGAAGGTAGACAGTTCATTCTCCCCAGATGTTAAGTGCTGCTGACATTTGGGTGTATGTTCTTCCAGATCTTTCTTTTGATGAACAGATGTCTATTTACTAACTAGAGAAGCATGTTCCTTGGAGACGATTTAAAGCAAGGCAGAACTGTGTCATGTGTATGTTCTTCCTCCCACCACCCCTCTCAGAACTAACCACTATGGATGGCTTTGTAGGTATATGCTTGAACTTTTCATGTGCATTTATATTCACAAGTGGGCATAAATGGGGGGAGGGTGGTAATCATTATAGACACAAAAGTCAAGACCACCAGGACACCAGGCTCAGTCCCAGCGATTACTAGCTGGGTGACTGTGGGCAAGTTATGTAACCTCTCTGAGCCTCTTTTTCTTCCTCTGGAAGACGGGAATCATGATAGCACCTGTTCAAAGTGTGGTTGAGAGAATTAAATGAGATGAAGTATGCTGAGCTTAGCATAATGTCTGGCTTAGCGAGCATCAGCTATTATTATAGACACACAGAGTATTTTTTTCCCCCGCAGAAAGGGGATTGTACTATGCATACTCTCCTGTTTGGTTTGGAGGCAGAATTATGTGGAAAGATTAGTCACAGGGATCCTGAAATTTACACTGGAGATGAGAAGTCTTGCATTTAGATTCAAAGGATTGGTTGCATAAGTGCAGGCTGGGAGAAACCTAGATTTCACAAGCTGAATCATAGCTCTGAAATGCAGCTGCAGCCCTGGCTTGCTTCAACGAAGGTTGAGCTTTCAAAATAAGGGAGGTGAGGGGGTTTCTGTAGCCTGGGCCAGCCAGTCCACCTGAGCCTCCTTTCCCCTTCCCTCACTGAGGGAACATCCAGCCACCTACAGGTTACCTTCTGCCTTGAAATGTCTCAAACTTCTCCCTCCAATGTTTTACTCCCACACCTCCCTCAAATCTCTGTTCTCCTTCAATCTCCCCAGCCACTGTGAGGGCGCCCAGACCTGCCATTTGCTTAAGCCAGCCCCAGGGACGGGTGGGGGAAGGCTGCTTTCTGACTGTTTTGTCCCGCCTGTGTCAGCTCCATCTTTGAGTCCTGTGGGCTTTCCCTGCCCCCACACCCACCTCCCTTGTCTCCTGCTCTCTCCATCCCGCCACCCTGCCGTCCCCTCGCCACCCACGGCTGGAACACATGTTTAAAGTTTGCTTTGATCTTTTTGAATGGGTAATAGGATGGGTTGAATGGTGGCATCCCCAAAGATATGCCCACATCGTAATTCTTGGAATCTGTGACTGTGATCTTATTTCAAAAAAGGGTCTTTGCAGATGTAATTAAGTTAAGGACCTTGAGATGAAGAGATCATCCAGGATGATTCAGGTGGGCCCTAAATCCAAGAAGTGTCCTTATGAGACACACAGGGGAGATTTGACAGGAAGAAGAGGAGGCAACATGACCACGCAGGCAGAGCCTGGAGTGATGCAGCCACGAGCCAAGGAAAGCCTGGAGCCTCCAGGAGATGGAATAGGCTGGGGACAGCAGTTGTCCTAGAGCCTTCAGGGGGAGTGTGGCTCTGTTGACACCCGGGTTGCGAACTTCTGGCCTCCACAACTGTGAGAGAATAAATTTGTTTTTTTTTAAGCTGTTATAATGGTGTTTTTCCATACCTGTTGCAAATTTCTGTTGTTTTAAGCCACCCAGTTTGTGGTAATCTGTTGACAACCACAGGAAATGAATACAGGTAATACATACATGTGGTTAAAATATCAAAATGATGTAAAATGAATATATTGAGAAGTCTTGTTTTTATAGGTAACCACTTTTATTAGGTCTTTTTATATTTTTCCGGGGTTTCTTTATATAGATACAAGAAAATAAGAAAGAAGAATACATTTTGCTTTTCCTGCCACTGTTAGGAGTGGCCTTTTTGAATGTATATCTGACTGTGTCACTCGCTGTACTTAGATGAGAGCCACACTCCTCAAGTGGTCCACAGGGCCCCACCCCACAGCCCCTCCGCCACCCTAGGCTCCAGCCCCGCTGGCCTCCGGGCAAGAAGATCCCATGTTCCTTCTGCCGCCGGTTGGGGCGCCATCCTTGCTCCTGTCTGAACCTCTAGACCCTCCAGTGCCCACTGTCTTCCTGTCCTCAGATCTCTACTCAAATTTCACCTCCCCCGAGAAGCCCTCCCTGACCTCCCGGTTAAAAATAGCTCCCCTATTCCTTCTGGTCATACTACACTGCTCATAGTGTGTGAAGGTCCCACAATTCACTGACGTATCACAACATGAAGTTGTCTGGATGATGTGTTGGTTTCTCTGTGCCTGCCTCCCTCGCACTTCCCGCTCTAGACTGTGAATTGTTGGAGCTGGGACCTGTTTTGTTCACTCCTGCATCGCAGGCATCCAAAATGACGCCTGGCACATAGTAGGCCCTCCGAAAACATTTGTCAAATCCATAAAGGAATACTAAAAGCCAAGCACTTTCT
This sequence comes from Galeopterus variegatus, assembly GCF_000696425.1. Lineage (NCBI taxonomy): Eukaryota > Metazoa > Chordata > Mammalia > Dermoptera > Cynocephalidae > Galeopterus > Galeopterus variegatus. Next base: position 208,805 of record NW_007728314.1, read on the forward strand.
AGAAGCAATGACACACGTTAAAGGGTTGAGTCCACGGACACTCTACGGTAGAAGCAGCGTTTTGTGCCTACGTGCTTTATTTTCCGTGGAGATGGTTGACAGCTTTTATTAGATTCTCAAAGAGGTCCTGACCCCCCGTCTATGTGAAGGGGTCTTAAAATCGGGGTTTGATTGTGCAGGGGGAGAAATAAACTTAAACTCAGTCTTGGAGGCCCTCTGGGGGCCTGGGCATGTTTAGCCTGGAGGAGCAGAGCTCAGGGAAGGAGGCTGCTGCCTGTGAGTCTCTGCAGGCTGCCCCCAGATTGAAGGAGCAGCCACTCTAGGCAGCAAAGGAACCAGGGGAGATGACAGGGATTTCACCCCTACAGGGGAAGGACCTTCTTGCAGTCAAAGCTGACCAGGACATAAGGACTGACTGGTGGGGCGATGAGGTCCTCGTCATGGAGGTGTACAAGCTCATGTACACAACCCTCTGTCAGAACGTGTCTGGGATGAGCAGGTCAAGGAAACACACAGTTCTAGAGTGCAGGAGTGCTGGATGGCTTGGGTCAGAGAGGATAGTCTCTAAAGGAATGTAGCTGTGGCTCCCCCAGCCTCCCACTGTTTGGAGTGCAATTGACATGCCTCAGAGTGAGGCTACTTGAGTGCCACCGCCATAATCCCCATTAGAGGAGCAAGTCCTGTCCTTCGCCCTCCCTGCTGGGTTGGTTTCTAGATGTGCAGGCCACCTGGCCTGCTCCCATGACCCAGAGAGAGGCGACCTAGGTCTGAAATGCAGGGGCGGGCCTGGGTCCCCTATTCTGGCACTGCCCGTTTGCTGTGATGACCTTGGCTTGGCAGGCTACCCCCAGATGCCCAGGACTGCTAGAGATGTGTAACACCTCACGGGTCAGACTGTCCTCCTGGCCTCCTATGGCATCCATGGGGTTGGCAGCTTTTCTTTCAAGCCCTTTCTTTCAGACTTCCCACTTCCAGAGCATCCCACTTCCCCTCCTTTGTCCAGATCATTGGACCATACCCTGCAGCACTTTTGGGGTGCCCTTCCTGCTGTCCGCTCTGAGAGAGGCAGCCCTCAGGGAGCCCAGGGAACCTCTCTCCCTCAAGCAGGGAAAAAACCCTCTCTACTGAGACAGGGGTGCCTTTCCTTCCAGGCACAGGAGGAGGAAGAAGACAGTGCCTCCAAAGGGGCTGCTGGGTCTGAGGCCGACAGCATTTTGAGGCCCTCCTGGGATCCTTGGGTCAGTCCTGGTGGGTGAAGTCCCTGAGGCCTTCTTCCCAGCCTGAGGCAGCTGGGGGATATTCTGTGAGCTAGAGGACCAGATCAGACGCTCCTCCCACCAAGCTGGTGTGGGAGATGGTTGGCCTGGGTACAGGGCCGGTGTTAACACTATCCTGGGTTTGTTTCCTGATGCAGCTACTTATCAGTTATGGGACCCTGGGCACGTTTCTCCATCTTGCCCTCCATCTGTGCCATGAAGCCCATTGTATATACCTTACAGGTAGGTATCACGAATGAGAGAATAGTTATAAATAAATACACAGTGCTGGGCACAGAGTAAGGGCCCAACAGAGTGGAGGTTCTATTATTATTATTATTATTATTATTATTATTATGTGTACTATTTAACCTCTCTGGGCCTCCGTAAAAACGTGATGACAATATGCATCTCATAGCAAGAATGAAATGAGGTCAAGGGATGAAAAGTGCATTTTGAAATGTAAAATCCTATGCAAATGTGTTAGATAATGGTCACTGAGAGCAAAAAAAAAAAAAAAAAGATCATGGAAAGTCCTCATGGAAGGAAAGGAAGCCTGTCCTTCCAGTGTAGGCCACAAGAGGGCACCCCTCCCCTTGCCCATGCCATGTCCCCCTGCCCACTCCTCCAGGAGGGACCCTCCATCTGGTAAGAGCCTGGGCCTGGGGCTCTGTCCTGAGGATCTGTGATCACGCCTGTCTCCTGAAGTGCCAATTCCTTCTCTCCACTGGACAGAGGACCATGTCGTACCACTTAGGGGTGTGTCTGAAACTGTTACTACTTATAGGACTGTATTCAGAAAGGGTGTCAGCACTGAATTTCTGCAGGTGGAGTGCAGGGTCTCATGTTTATATGCATGTGACAGAGTTTGTCCTCACAGCGCGAGAGTTCTCTGGTTGTTCTGCTCACTGCTGTATCCCCGGCACCGGGCACACACAGGCACCCAGTAGTTCATGTGGAGTTTCAATCAGGCAAATAAAGACGTTGCTCCATTAGTTGGATATTTGCTGTTATTCCTGTCAGCTCCCAACCATGAGATGCCTGGAAACACCACAGTGCATAACCCATCTGTGGGAGTCAAGGAGTCCCATCTTAGTTGGCAATAAGTTCCCCAGGGGTGTGGAGTGGGAGTTCTAGAAGGATGATGACAAGGACAAGGGTGAGCTTCAAGAAGGCCCAGGTGTCTGGCTGGGTCCCATCTCAAAACTGAAAAAGGACAGGCACCTGGGAGGTGGTCTGCAGTGGACAGCAGGAGGGGCCCTCGGCACTGTTGCTTTTGCTCCCTCTCTGGGGCTCCCAAGTGGCCTGTGTTCACCCAGAACCTCAGGCTCCGCAGCTGGCACGTGCAGCCACTCACGCCCTCCTCTCAGCTCCTTCTGGGGTGAAAAGGAGAGATGTGAGGAAGCCCTTTCCATCTGGGAAACCGCGTGTTTTTCAGGTGGTGTTTTTTTTCTCCCCCTCAAAATGTAGTGGAGTTTGGAGGATCACGCCAAGGTGAGATAACTATGCTGGCAATGTCCTCGTGTGCTGGTCACGAAGCCTACAGCACAGCTAGAATCCAGTGTTACAGCAGAGTCCGGCTAATGTCCAGACTTTACCATGAGTCCAATCGCCTGGGTGAGGTGTGAGCTGGCCTCAGATTTCATACTCTTTCCTATTTGACCTGGCAAATCACACCTTTGAGACTGAAAGAGGGTGACTGCCTGGCTAGATCTGGAGTGCTCGTTGGCCCTTACTGAGCCCCAAGGGACAATCTCTCTCCTTCCTCCACATCAAGGGAGCATTCCCAGATATGGCAGGTTCCTGGGGCTTCCAACTGCCTGGGCGTGGGTCCCGATTGCTCTCTAAACTGGCCTCTGGAGGTGTCTGGCAACATGGAAATCCTTGGGGTTCCCTCATCTGGGGCTGTCAGGTTCTTTACCTGTCTCCTCCTCTTCCCCCTCCTCCACGTTCCCAGGAAGAAACAGACAGAAGCCAAGGGTCCAGCACTTTATTATAGTCACAGACACAGAAGAGACCACTTGAATCTGACCAAAGGCTTGTTTTACCCTCTCCCCCAGGGTAAACCCCCGGGACTCAGCACCAGTCAGGCCAGGCCAGGCCAAATGGGGGTGGGGGACACTACATGAGGTTCAAGACTTGATTTGATCCTAGCTTCATGATTTCTTGGCTGTGTGATCTTAGGCGGGTCTCTTAACCTCTCTCAGCCTTGGCTTCCCTATGACATGCAGTAAACGGTAGCACCTGCTTCATGAGGTTGTTGTGAGGATTGAAAGACAATGTTTGTGAGAGTGGTTAGCACGGTGCCTGGCAAACTATGAACAGTCAGCGAGTAGAAGCCGTTACCGTCATCATCAAGTCAGATTTCTCCACCGTCAGGCCAGGTCCAGTCTCTGTGCATCAGGGGAAGAGGGTCTCACATTTCATAAATGTCTTCAATGTGGCCTGTTAGGAGGACAGCCTGTGACACCTGTGGCAGCTACCTGCTCCCTGGGAATATGGGGTCAGACCCCCAAATGAGGAATCTGGGGATGTGGCCATCTCCTCAACCCCATGAAGAACACTAGGAAGAGTGTGGGGAAAGTTCTAGTTTTTCACCTGGCCCACTTCAGGTCTTTTGGCATCGGTCAGTTAGCTTTCCCTGTATATAGTCAGAGAGGCAGTCTTCTCTTTTTATTTTTGTAGTTTTTGTTTTAGGTTGAGAAATCTGCATAGGCCACTGAACTTGAAATCAAACCTGGCTCTGTCTTTTACTATCTGGGTGAACTTGGGTTGACCACTTCCCCTCTCTGAGCCTCACCCATCCCTCTGACCTGGGGGGAGTTTTGAGGATGAAATATCCATCACTTTAAGGGATGGAGGCATCACTGGTAATGAGATGATAGAGCTTAAGCGGTCACTGGCTCAGAAGTGATGGGGGCAAAAGAACTGTGTGTGTGTGTGTGTGTGTGTGTGTGTGTGTGTGTGTGTGTGTTTAGGCCAGCCCCTGAGTCCTGCTTCTTGCAGTAAGATTAGAGATTATCCTTTGTGGCGTGGAGAGCCACGGTGTCCCTGGAGTGGGCAGAGGCGCCACCAGAGGGCGTTCTGAGTCTCTGTCTTCCCTATCTTGTTGAAAAATGTTCCATTTTTTCTGAGGCTGCATTCCAAATCAAACTACAACGTGTGGTTTTTAGTTTATCTAACTGATTAATCAACTTGTGAAATGAACTCGTGTGCGATTATTAATTTATCAGTAATGTGGATATGATCCTGCGCCCCTGCCCCAGGCGTGCTGGGAAGTGGGTGAGGGATGGCGGAGACAGGAGAGACACAGGCCTCACTGTGTCCCAGCTTAACCGCTGCTCAGCAGAGTGACTCCAGACACATTTCCCAAGAGTACGACAGTGCTGAAGTTCCCACATCCAGCCTCACAGGGATGTTACGAAATGCATACAGCGGAAAGAAAAGCAACTTAAAGGTCAAGAATGTGGTTCGCAAGCCCTCTTACCTCCAGTGCGCGGCCTTCTATGGGACCTGCGTCCCGTGCCTGAGCCGAGGCCCCACGGGGGCAACTCTGGGATGGGAACGAGGAGAATCCAGCTGTTAAGCCATGACCTCAAGAACAGTATTTCCAGGAATCCCCATCTTAGCATCTAAGGGATTCCTGGGAAAACTGGACCGTGAGGACAAGGTGAGAGAGAGCGGCCTTCGGCACCAAGGCCTGCCATGTCCCTAATGGCCACTGGAGTTTTCTTCTGCATCCAGCCCCATCTGAAGCAGCCAGAGTGGGGTGCCACGTATTGCAGGATGTGGCCCATTGCTCCCGGGGGAGCAGTGACTGGAACTTCAAGTGCCCTGGGAAGTACCTTCCCTCCAGTCAAAGGCCAGACTTTGATGATGTGGTCAGCCACAAACCGTGGGGCCCCCCCACCGCTGCCCCTGCCCCCTACAACTGCCATGGGTCATGTGTATTCTGGAGCAGAGGAGTGGATTTAAACCAACTGGGCAGATCCAGTTCCCAGTCTCTATTTGGCAACTTCTTCACTAATGACCTCCAAGCAAGTCACTTAACCTCTGGGCCTTGACTTTCCTTAACTGCAAAATGGGATTGCATAGGACTACTGGGCAGGCAAGATAAATAAGATTTTGGGGGGTTAGGAAGAAGGGAGTCTGTAGGATTAATAGAAAGTGCCTGGGTTTGTTTTTGCTAAGAGTGACCCAAGATGTAAAGACAAGACTACAGCAGGATATACTATGTTCTCCTCCTGCTCTTCTGTCCCAGGTTCCATAATCACATGCAATGGGTAAGAACATGGGTCTGGAGGCAGACAGGTTAGGGTACAACCCCAGCTCAGCACAATCAATGTGTGATCTTGAGTGAGTATCTTAACTGAGCCTCAGCTTTTTCATCTGTAAAATGGGCCTATAACACCGCCCATCTCCCAAGCTTGTTGGGAGGTTAAATACTGTGTTTAGCCGAGTGTTTCTCCTCTGCTGTTCATTGCTTGTCTGAAGCTTCTGGAATTTGTGAGATGCCTGGACTGGTTTAGGCAATAGCCCAGAGCCAAAGTTTAGCAGATCAGAGAGTAAAGACTCTGACTCAAAACCTAGGACTTTTGTCTTCAGAGCTGAAAGCAGTTTTAAGAATTGTTTGGCCCACAAATGATAAATGGGTTTCATCTCTGAATCATTAACAGTGGCTTTCCGGGACTCAGTGTTGAGAAGAATTCTGCAACTGCATCTGAACACTTCAAGAATGGATGACTTGACTGATTAGCAGGGACCTCCATGGGCTCAGACAGAGAAAGTGGAGGCGGGTGTTGGGTAATGAACACCACCGAATGGTCCAACACCTCATGTTCCAGACGGACAAACTGGGGTGCACAGTGGAGCCATGACTTGCCCAGAATCACAAAGCAGATAGTGGCATGGGTAGAGATCGAGTCCAGGAACTTCCCCAGCCCTGCAAACAGCTGACAGTGTTGAATCTGGAAACACTCTGTCCTTCCTGGTAATCCCCCCTCTCCCACCCTGACTTACCACTTCCCGGCTGGGGGCTGCAGAATAACTTCTCCCTTCCCGAGCTACAGTGCTTCATCTCAGACTCCCAACTGACCAGAGATGCAGCACTGCACCTCAGGCTGGGAGACAGGGCGCTGCGCTGCTCCGCTCTGCTGGCCGGCGGCGGAGACTCCACCCTGGGCAGGAGAAGGGGCATTAGAGGGGACCTCCAGCTCTGGCCTGAGACTGCTGTAACCACCCCCTGCATGTCCTGTCCTTGGCCTGCCATATGAGCCCTCTGGGACCAAATCCCAACCTTCTCTTTCTTTTCTTTTTAAAACAGCTTTATTGAGATAGGTAACACCCATTTAAAGTGTATAATTAAATGGTTTTTAATACTTTCACAAAGTTGTGCAACCACTGCCACGATCAATTTTAGAATATTTTATCACCCAAATAAGAACCCCTTATCCTTAGCCCACCCCCAGCCCTGGGCAGACCGCTTTCTGTCTCTACAGATCTGCCTACTCTGAACTCTTCAATAAATGGAATCATCCAATATGCTGCCCTTCCTTTCTGACCCTGGGCCCCTCCTTTATGCTCGACGCCTCCCAGCCGAACAGCACTGTTCACGGAACTTGATATTCTATGTCATCGAACAATTGCCTCCAACCTGTCTCCCTTCTTGCTCTTCTCCCTCTTCCCACCCATCCTCCCAAAGACATTTTTCAAAATGCAAATATGGTCATATCTTTCCCCAGATAAAAATCCCTAAAGGGCTCCCCATTGCCCTCAGACTAAATTCTGAAGGCCTCACCAAAGCCTGTGAGGACCTGCCCATCTGGCTCCGGTGGCCTCTTTCTTTGGGCCACTGCCCCCGCTCTTGCTATGCTCCAGCCCCATAGACATCCTTCTGTCCTTCTGTCCCTCCAGGGAGCCCTGCACCCAGTGACCTTGCACTCCCCAGGTGCTGTGCTGTTCCCCTGCCCGTCTCCTCTCTGTGCGCCTGGTCTGTACTCAAATGCCACTTCTGGGAAGCCCTTCCTGACTTCCTTAGACACCAGGACACCCTGGTCCATGTTCTTGTGCATCTCGTGCCCTCTTTCTAATCCTTTGCCACACTTGAGCTGTAGTTTTCGTTAATGGCCACCTCCACATGTAGACTGCATGGACGAGCTATGAAGGAAGGGACCCTGTTGGTTGTACTCACCACCGAAATCAGGGCCAGACAGTGCAGATGCCAAATAAGTACTGGTTGAAAGGTTGAACCATATTCTTCAATCTCAGGATCTCTAGTTCCAGAGTTATTTGCATGTGGGTCTGACTGACTTACACCTCCAGTTCCCTGTGGACAGTGCTCACATCTTGTTCAATTGGAGGTCCCCAGGCCTTGCTGATGGCTTTGTGCATGGTGATAGATCCCCCAAAATGCCATTTGATGGCTGACTGAATGACCATGCAGGTGATTCATTTTTTTCTCTGGCCTGGCTTGGGTAGAAATTTCCAGATAAGCAGGCAGAGCCCCTTCTCTATTTTTCCTGCTCCCAAAAAGGCCTCAGGGCACCCCAGAGGACCCTCCTATTTTGCTTAATGGTCAGTGTAGTGGCCTTGATGCTGGGTGACACATACTTTCATGGATACCTAAGGGGAAGGGCAGCCTTTCCTCAGGGCACAAAATAAACAAATGGGACTATATCAAACTAAAAATCTTCACAGCAAAAGAAACAAATAGAGCAAAAAGACAGCCTACGGGATGGGAGAAAATATTTGCAAACTATGTATCTGACAGAGTCTTAATATCAAGAATATATAAGGAACTTAAACAACTTAATAGTAAAAAAACTGAAAACCAAAAAAAAAAAAAAACCTTTATTTAAAAAAAAAAAAAAAAAAAAAAAGGAGTATCTCCTATGCTACTAGCAGCAATCTGAATTCAGGCCAAACTCCAGGAAGAGTGGGAATACTGCTCTGGTTTGTCACTTGGAGCAGGTCAGTTCTGACAGCCTGCTGAAGGGACCACCCCTTCCTGAGGCATTCCCGGCCAAAGAACTGCCTTCCTCTCATACTGAATTCTCTTGCAGCACCTCTTTTCGAACTGCACTTGGCTGGGGAGTGATTTGAACATCAGGACTCACTTGGGGGTCATGGAAAGCCTGCCTCCTCCACTCTCTATGGCTCCTGCTGGCCCTGGAAGAGAAATACTTAGTTGGACCAAAAAGGAGGGTTCAGTAAGAAGCCAAAAAAGGTTGTCCTGAAAAACAGTGATTTTCTGCCAGGAACCAAGCTGATGAGGAGTGTCCCCTGCCTTCATGTTGTACATGACTATTTCCAAAGCTCTTTCACCTAAGCCACCCTTGGCTTCCCAAGTGAAGCAGGTGGGGTGAGTGATTTTCGGGAGATCGTGGCTCAGCCCTAACTCACTTGGGAACACAGAGTGACTCAGGTAGTTCCCCACCAATTTGCCTTCAGTCCTTCTATTCACCAGGTAGGAAAAAGCCTCAGTTTCGTGACATCCTGTGTCTGACCCTTTCTAATTCCTGCTTATGGCCCAGGGCCTTGCAAGCCACAGGAACAGGTTAATGTGTAAAAATGTTGTTTCATTTTTACTGGATTTATTGTTACTTTTATCTCCTCCTTATGGGCAGTGTTATGGTTTTCCATTTACAGTAGCTGTTACTATGTGAATATTAAAAAGGACTCACCTTTAAAAACATTATAAGCGGACATGGCAAAAATAAAAAAGGGGGCATCTGGATGACTGAATTTGGGAAGCAGTGTCTGATCCCATTTGATCTTTAGGACAGCTGGTGAGGCTGGCAAGGGATGCTGTCACCTCCACATAGAGCACCAGAAGTGGAGGAGACTGTTCCAGGGCCGTGGAGCCTGAGCTCCAACCAGGGTAGTTGAGGGCTATTTCCACTACACTCCATGGGTTAAGAATGCTGCAGCAAAGATAGCATCTCTCCTGGGCTTAGAAACAGGAAACAGAAGGCAGGCTGTCCCATGTGCCTCTAGGAGAAACTGATGCACAGATACAGCCTTTGACCAGGAAAGGCATTTGCCTCCATCTTCTCTGTGGTCCTTGGGTCTGTCCCATCCCCGGCTGCAGGCTGCCTAGTTCTGTTCCTTTGTTTCTAGAATAATCATGATGATGATGACTGCGATAAGAACGGTCATTTATTGAATGTTCATCCCCAAGGCTCCATGGGAAGGGAATTTTCCAAGGGGACAGAGCTAGGAACTGAGCCTGGGGTTCCTTCTTCAGTACAGCCAACTCCAGAACCCTCATTTATAATCTCTATGCTGGATGTCTCAACACCTGACCAATTAACCAGTCCTCTGGTTCTGGGCCTGAGTCTAATCATTTCACCTGTTCATTCAGCAAACCGAGTGACTCTTCCATGGGCCAAAGGGAGTTGGGGCTGAACCTGATGGAGACCTTGTTCTAGAGGAGCACAGTCAGGCTGAGGTAGAAGGAAAATGCCCCTGCAAAGTGAATAGGGGCGGACCAAGTGGGACAAGAGAGAGCCCAAGAGAGTTCTGCCAAGGGCTTAGAGGACAAAGAGGTTCCTGGCCCTGGGGGGAGCTGGGAAGGCTTCCTGGAGGAGGAGGTGGTGCGGCTGGGCTGGAGCAGGGGCAGAGCTGCACGGGGGAGGTGCCTTCCCTGGCTCTCTGCCCAGGAACTCTTCCTTTGAGTCTTGCACACTTGCTGGGCTGGCAGACAGTGCTTGTCCCTTGTCTCCTTCAAATGAGGGTCTCACTGAGAAGGGAGGGGTCTATGGCCCCCCCTGTTCCACTTACCCCATGAAAGGCTTCTTAACACTCTGGATCTCTAGTCAGGAGATGAGAGAGGCCACTCGGGAGTCCCATTTTCTATCGCCAATTGGCCTGGTTACTTCTCACCAGGCCCTTCTCTCTGTGGCTCTGTTTCCTCTTCTGTGAAGGAGGCAGTTGAACCGGGTGGCCCCAGAATCCTACCTGGGGCTCAGCTCTCGGAGCTAGTTGTTGGCAGCTTGGGGGACTGCTCCCAGGCAGATGGACTGTTTCTCCTTTCTGCTTCCCATGTCTTCAGGAAATGTTGCTGGTCTGGGGAAACCTGTCTTCTGTCGGGAAGCTCCGGGGCAGGCGTGGGTGAAGGGAGCCTGGGGAGGAGAAAATAAACAGTGGCTGTCTGGGTTTTCTCGCCAGGCCTGAGCCAGGAGGCCTCCCTAGGCTCCTTCCCTTATATGGCCTGGCTGCTCTGGGCTGGGAGCCTGCTGCCACTGCACTCCCCACCCTCCACCGCCACTCGGAGGGCTGGGGGCCACTGCTGCCCACCTGGGACTCTGCTGCTACAGAGGCCAGGGCAGGACATAGGACACGCTCTGGTAATCAGACTGTCTTGACCTTGGGGCTGCTTGGGGTAGAGCGAGTGGGGGGGGGGACTTATACTGGAATAAGGGGTGGGGGAAGAGGAACACCCAGAGAAGAGGGGACCCACCTGGTCCTGGTTTAATTTCCAAGTTAGGATGTGACACTGGCCAAGCCCTTTCCCTTCCTGGGCCTCTGTTTCTCCCTCTGTAAAATGAGGGTATAGAAAATAATATTTAATTCTCACCGTCAGCCCTTCGAGGCGGGAGCTTTTGTATCCTCATTTTCCAGAAGGGAAATAGGCTCAGAGAGACTAAGTACAGATGCTCCTTGACTTACGATAGGGTTAAGTTCCAATAAATCCTGTGTTAGTTAAAAATATCTTAAGTTGAAAAGGCATTTTTTTTTCCTTTTTGTCTTTTTTACTGACCGGTAACGGGATCGCAACCCTCGGTGTTGCGCCCGCACCGCGCTCAGCCAGTGAGCGGGAACCGGTCTCCACATGGGATCCGAACCCTCGGCGGGAGTGCCGCCGTGCTCCCAAGCGGCGCACTCTCCAGTGCACCACCAGGCCGGCCCTGAAAAGGCATTTAATGCACCTAAGCTACTGAACATCATAGCTTAGCCTAGCCTGCCTTAAAAACTGTGCTCACAACACTTACATTAGCCTACAGTTGGGCCAAATCGTCCCAACAAAAGCCTATTTTATGATAGTGTTGAATATCTCATGTAAGAGTATATATATGTAGCATATTGCTAGCCCAGGAAAAGATCAAAATTCAAAATTTGAAGTATGGTTTCTGCTGAATGCATATTGCTTTTGCATCATCATAAAGCTGAAAAATCATAAGTCAAACTGTCACAAGTCAGGGACTGTCGGCAATTTGACCACAACTATCCGGCTGAAAAGGAGCAAGACAGGATTTGAACTTGGGGCTGTCTGGTGTCAGGGTATGTGTTCTGAATGGGGTGATAGGTAAGGCAATATCCAATGTCTTACAGAAAAGGGATTCTGCTGGAGCTGCTTCCCTGGAGGACCAGGGAGGCCCTAGTGCCCAGTGGCCCAGCCCAAAGGAGACAGTCCCTTAAGCAACAGAAGCAGAGGCTGAAAGTCATTCATCTTGGTGTCTCAGCAAATCACACAGGGCCTGGCACAGACTCAGGGCTCAGGAAGTGGGTGTTGTGGAATCACTGAATGAATAATCCTCAGTGGTCACTTCTGTACCATGGGCACAATCCCCTAAGTCCCAGGCACATTCTTAGGATGAAACAAAACACTGGATGAGAAAGCACTAAGAAGCCACCTTTAAGATGGCACTGTCATTCTGTTCACAAGTTCCTTCTTCCCTTTGAAGAGCCCCTCTGTGTCTCATCCCCAGGCCACTGTCTTCTGAGCTGACCACTCCCTGCTCAGCCCAGCTGTGGGACTGAGAGATGAGGGGTCTGCTCAGGGCCTGGGCTCCGGCCCAGCAGCAGTGGCCATGGGAGAGGCTGCAGGAGGGGAGGGTGCAAGGGGCGGTAGGGGCGGGTTGCTGGGAACGGCCCAGAAATGTGCCTCGCACAAGCACTAACATCCTGTGTGCTCTTAAGCTAGCCCTGGATCCTCCCTCACCCCATCCATCATCGTGGCATCCTCTCGGACCCCAGCCTCCTTCCTGGGGCCTGGAGGCGGGGTGAAGGGGCCAACGACTGACTGTCAGTGGGGCTGAGAGACTGCAGCTGGCAGCTCTGCAGGCCTGCTTAGTGTCAGAGCCGGACAGTCGGGGGGAGGAGGCGCCTGCAGACCTCCTAATCCAATTTGTTTAGACCCAGTCTCCATGGCTCATTTGCTAGTGAGTGAGGACCGGGTGTGTGCTGTGCTGGGGTGCACGTTTGCACAAGTGTGTGGGGCATGCAGGGGTGAACAGGTGGACTGTGTTATGTAAGACGGGCCTGGGCCTTGTCCCCTGTCCCTGGGGTGTCAGCTTCTTGCTGGAGCCCTACCTCCTTCTCCCTTCCCCTCCACTCACCTCCCAATCTTCCTCCACTTTTTCCATCCACATGAGATCTGGTGCCAGAATTCCCCTCTGCAGCTGACTGTCCATGCAACTCTGAGGGAGCTCCTTCACCTCCCCAGGCCTCAGTTTCTCCATCTGTCTCATGGAGCCGGTACTTACCCTGCCTGTTCCACCATGAGTGTGAAAGTGCCTTTAAAAAGTGGCAAGTGCAGGCAGAATGTGCTGAATGATAAAAAGAACCACTATCTTGAGCTTAACTGTGTGCCAGGCTCTGTGCACCCAGTATGCAAGCCTGACCTCACAAACCCTCTGAAAACCCAACAGCTGGCTCGTTATCACTAGGGTCAGAGAGGTTAAGTGACCTGTCCAAGGTGACACCACCCTGGGTCTTCCTGCTCCTAGAGTCCAATCCTATTTACTCCTTTCTAGGGAAGATCGCTATTATTATCCGCATGTTCCTCCGGTCCATTGCTCACAAAATCACGCAAAATTTGTGTTGCTATTTCATAGGGAGGATGGGGTGAATTCCAGGAGGGTGGTTTTTCCTTCTGTGGCTCCATTTCTTTTCATCTATAGCTCAGACCCCAACAGTCCTGCCTTTCCCACACTTCCACCAATCCCAAGGGCTGGCCTTCTTTCCACCAAGTCCCATTTTGCTTTTCACCTCTCTGAGGACTGGTTTCTTGGTCATTCTGAGGGCTGGGATGGGGAGTTTATTCCCAGGGACCCGAGTTCCTACAGGAGCTGCCTGCAAGGTGGAGTGGCGGTGGGGGACGAATGTGGTGCCGGATGCATGGAGGTAGGAGTCACTCACAGTTCTCCTCTGGTGCCCAAGGAGCTCCCTCTCTGCGGTTCTTGCTTCTCTGACATCGGGGTGTAGGGATGGCTTCTACCGGCCAGTGCCCTTGCCTGGATAAAACAAAGATCCCACCTGTTAGAAGGATACTGGGTGCCCTAGGGCCAGAGCCCTGGCCTCTGAGGGTCCTGACCCAGCTGCCGGGGCTGAGGATGGGCCTGGGCCACTGCTGGATACTTAGAAACCTCAGGCTGAACCTGCTGAGACTTTCCAGGCCGCAAAGAGCCCGCACTTGGGCCCCAGGCTGCCATTATCCATGCTGTGCCTGCCTGGCTTTTAAAGGGGGTCTTCTGAGAAACTCCAAGCTCCAAGAGTGAGAGGGGCCACCTTCAGTAGAAAACCTGATGGGGAAGGAAATTTCCCAGAGGCACCTCTCACCAGTGGCCCCCACACAGAAGAAAGGAGACATTTAGGAGTGGATTGAAACCTGGGGCTAACACAGTGACCAAGACCAAAGGGACAGCCTCATGGCTGCTTGTGACCCCATCTAGCTGCAGAAGGCTCTCAGCCTGCAAACGCTCCCTCCATAACTCCAGGAACACTCACAAACACTGTCAGAGTTAAGAGTAACTCTTCCCCTTACTGAGGTTCAAAGAGGCTGTGCGATTTGCCCAGAGATATCTGCTGACCAGTGTCACAGACAGGCTTGAACCCAGGCTCTTCACACTCAGCCTGGCTGTCTCCTGAGGTTGGGCAAAGATCATATTGTCTTGGTCATTGCAAAAGTCCCCGTGCCCTTTCCTGGCCTTGCTCATTTCCAGGAAACACAAGGGGCTGGGAATGGGCTACATCTGTGAGCCAGATGGCACCACAGTGGGGAGAGGGCTGAGGCCGGGGCTCCAGGCAACTCATGAACCCACTCTCACAGCCGTCCTGGAGGGGCATCCTTGCCCACAGCTCCCCTTCCTCAGTCCCGTCACGTGTGTGCACATATGACAGCCTTTGCTCTTCTTGGGCTCTAGGGCCCCAAGGTTTCCACCATATGTTTGGAAAGAGGAGAGAAGATGCAGGCCCTGGAATCAGGCAGACCTGCATTTGAGTCTCACCTCCAGCACTTACTGGTTGTGTGATCTAGAGCTGGCGTCTTCAGCTCTCTGAGCCTCAGCTTCCGACCTCACAGGCTTGTTTGTGAAGGCCAAAGGAGGTAGATATTGACTGTAAGCTCAGCTCCAGGCACACAGTAAACCCACAACCAACAGCTGCAGTTTCCATTGTTAGCACGGAGGACGAGAAGGCGCAAGGAGGATGAGGGCAAAGGTCTGAGGGGCCTCCAGACGGGAGGTGGAAGCTGGCTGTGGGACCCACCATGTGGGCCCCTTTCCGTGCCCCCTCTGTTGCACAGCTTCCCTGGGCCTCTGCTCCCAGGGTGCCCTCCCACCCCTTTGCAGCCCAGCTGAGTTCACCAGCCTCACACGCTCCCTACTTCCTCCCCTGGGAAGGTTGCTTGAGGGACTTTTGAGCAAGCCCTGGGAATGCAGTTTGAGTGGAAATAAGAGTGATGCAGGGAAAAGCGAAGAGAGGAAAAGAAAAGAGGCTCAGACCTGCCTAGCCTCGAGTCCCAAGCCTGGCCTCGAGTGGCTTGAGCCCTGGGGGTAGGGGCCATGGAGGCCAGGATCCCTATGACTCCCACCACCCTGGCCTTCCAGTGAGAGCAAAAGCTGAGAAAAGAGGACAATGATGAGAGCTATCACCTGACCTGCTTGCTGTACCCAAGGTGCACTGGGGGGTGCTCGTGACGCACCCATACTCGCTAAGTGCTTTATTTTGCCTCGGTTTCCTCATCTGATCCTCACAACCGCTTGTGAGTTAGATACTATTCTTATCCTCATTTTGCAGATGAGGAAACTGAGGCACCTTCAAGGTCACACAGCAAGTAAGTGTCAGGGTCAGGATTGGGTCCAGGCAGCCCAACATGCATTTTCATGGCTCCCCTGTAAGACCAGACTCTCCATGGCATCCTCTTACAGAGCAACAACCCAAGACAGTACCTCATGGCATTTTTCAGGTGTGTGTTAGTCTTTGTGGAGAGTGAGTAGTGAACAGAAAGCATTTGCTGTAGAAGTGGAGGCTATCTGGGCCCTGGCAAGGCCGCATGCCACGGGAAGCAAGGGGGCTTCTCACTTTGTGGTTGTTTGCCTCTTTGCCACAGTATTTCTCCTTTACATGCTGTCTGTTAAAAAAACACACACACACGTAGGGCTGGCCTGTGGCTCACTTGGGAGAGCGTGGTGCTGACAACACCAAGTCAAGGGCTAAGATCCCCTTACCGGTCATCTTTAACCCCTGCCGCCCCCCCCCCCCATGATGATAAAGGAGTTGGGTCTCCTTTCTGTTCTGTCTACTTTGCAAAGAACAGGGCCCTCCAGAGTTCTGGGGGAGTTGCTGGGACTGGGTGATACTTTCTGGATCATACACATACTGGTTTCTTCTGGAATGTGCTGGGGGAGAGGAGCAGCAGACTAGACACCAGGTCTGCTGTAGATACGTTGTGTGATTGTGGACAGGCGTCCCTTCTCTGAGCTTCACAGCCCGCATTTGGATGATGTTGTGGGGAGAGGACTGGACTTTGTGGTGTCCAGGGTCCTCCCAGGTCAGACGAGGGGGATTGTGTGACCCCATCTAGCCCCCCCAGGTGTGCGTGTGCATGTGAAGGAGGGTGAATGGTCTGCACATATATCCATGGAGTGAGAGAGCAATGTCCAGGGGTGGGGATGGAGCTCTCCAGCTGCCGCCAGCGTCCCCTGCCCCACCTCACCCCTCATTGCTTAGCCAAAAACAGGCCCCAGTGAGCCAGACCAGGTGGATTTTCTGCACTAGGACTTGAAGTCTTGGAGCATTAGTGCTGGAAGCACCACAGTCTCGCACCCATTGTTCAGATGAGGAAACTGAGGCATGGAGAGGAGAAGCAACCAACTCAAAGTGGCACAGCCAATCAGAGGCCCAGCTGGGACTCCAGCAGATGTCCTGACCTCCTCTGCTCACTGAGGGATCATAACTGCTAAGATATCCACAAAGGTGCCCCCGGAGGAAGGTGAGAGAGAAGAGGGGGCCTTTACGTCCTGTTTGCTTTGAAGACGGAATAATCATGACTTCCTTCTCCAAATGTCTCTTGGCCCCCCTTGAACCAGATGGCGGATGTTTGGAATTTATGTTGTAAATAGTGTTTAAGAAGGGGGTGGGGGTGCAGATGTGTTACTTTCTCCAACCACCAGAAACGAGATCTGAGGGAGGGAAGTTGGGGAGAGAAGCTGACTGTAAAAAGATTTGGGAGAAGGGAGAAGTGAGGGGGAAGGAAGAGAGAAAGGAGAGGAGAGGTGGGAGGAGAGGAAGGGAGGAAGGGAAGAGAGATTGATGGAGGGAGGCTGAGAGCCAGATGGAGAGAGGAAGAAAAGTGAAGGGAGAGAGAGAGAAGGTGCGTGAGGACGATGAGGAGGGGCTCCCAGGGTGCAGGCACAGACAAGCTCCATCTTGAGTTCAGGAGCAAACCCTTGAGTTTTCTAAAAATAGCCCAGCCTTTCCCCTAGTGGGGCTGGCAGCAGGGACCAAGAGAGACACACTTGCCCTTTTATGGTAAGAACAAATCCAGATCCTCAGAGGTGGGGCTGGGCTGGAGCCTGTAATTCTGGATAAAGCCCAGCCCCAGGGTCTGGGGTGGGACAGGGATGGATGGGGGGTGAGACTTGGGATTCCTGGCCTGGGTAGCCCTACCCTCTGTAAGGAAAGGGCTGAGGTGGGTGTCAGCAGGAGCCATGCAGGAAAGCCCTGGGGTCCTTGGAGATACCTAGTGTTGGGGTGGAAGGGCTGCTAGAGACATCTGGTGCACCCCAACTCCCTGTTTTAGAGAAGAGAAAACTGAGTCCCAGACAAGGGAAGAGAGTGTAGGCTCCCTGTGTGGATTTTTGAGCCATCAAGGAAAATCAATGGCCAAGTTCACAAGAGGCTGGTTTATGTGCCTGCTATGTGGGAGGGTAGTGTGGTCAGTGGAAAGTACACTGGTCTGGGAGTCAGCAGATCCAAAGCTCACTCCCAGTTTGCACATGACTCATTGTGTGACCTTGAACAATCTGCTGACCCTTTCTGGTCCCAGCTTTTCTCACTGGAGCCATCTTAAGAGCCTTCCCAGCTTTTTGTTTCTCTGGGAATTTCAAAGCTGGAAAGCAAAGCTTGGGCATAGAAGATGCTGCTCCCAGGCGGAGCGGAATCCACAGGCTGCTGTTTTCTTCCTGAGCCTGGTCCACTTCCTGTGCTGAGCTGGGTGGGTAAAATCTAAGATGGACTGAGGCTGATTGAGAGGAGGCCCCACAGGAGATTAGAGGCAGATCATGGATGAAATCCCCAACCGGCCAGCTGGTTGGGTCTAGCCCCTCACTGGACACACTGAGACTAGAGGGGACCTCATGCTCAAGGTTGGCTCAAGGTCATATGGGGAGTTGGAGCAGAGCCAGGAATAGAACCCCTCCCAGGCTTTGGCTTTTTCCTCTGCAGGAGGCCTCCCATCTGCAGCTGCCAACAGCTTTGGGAACCATTTCTGGCCATGTAAAGGGACTTCCTGGGCAGAGCAGCCAGAACTCAAAATAGGTTGTCATCTTCTGGCTACCTCTTGGAGACATAGTTGTGTCTTGGCCGGGCACCCACCTCTCCTCTGTCCCCCTGCCATAGTCTCCATCTTTGGAAGAAGCCAAAGACATGGCAGCCACTCTGGCAGTGTGGTCTTGGGCATGTTTCCCTCTTGTCATTGGGTCTCAGCTTCCGCATCTATAACATGAAGAGGTAGTCTCTGAGGCCCTTTAAGGTCCTTTTCAGCTCTAAAAGGACTATATGCTATCGCCTTGGGATTCAACACCAGGAATATATATTAAGCATTTACCAGGGTCACCAGGGTGAATGAGATGGATGTTGTAACACTCTGTAGCTTTGCAGTCAGTGTGAGGTGAGGACACATTGCCCAGGGTTCCTGGGAGCCCCAACCCCAAGACCCTTCTGTCTTTACTCTAGGAACCCCCGGACTGACTCTCTTGAATGTGGGCTTGGGCGGCTCTGGTCCTGAGTGTGCAGGGATGCCTGCTGGCCTGGTCGACGTTCATGTCCACTGCTCCACGACCCTCACCGGGCCTGCCTACCTCCTTGACTTCTCCCTTCTCTGCCACACGACTATCTACCATCCTGCCCCACCCCCAGGCCCAGTCTGGTGCCCCCTCCCAATCTGCCCTACACCCCCAGTTTCTCCACACTCTGTCTTTCTGTGACGCAGCCAACAGGATGCTTGCTTTCCTCTTCCAGCCTCCTGTGACACCCCCGCCCACCACTGGAGGAAAGGATGGAACAGAAGAGAAAAAGAGAAAAAAATAAAGCATCTTGGTTCTAAATTAGAAACTTCCCTGTGACCCTCCTGGAATTTCCAAGCAGTCTCTCTAGAGCGTGTGAACAGGGCTCCCAGGGATCCTGGTCCCCTCTGTCTCATTCCCGCCGGGTGGAAGGCCATCTGCTGAATGTACCCCAGGGATCTCTGTCTCACAACCAGGCTCCAGGTCCCCTGAAAAGGGCAGAACGCAACAGTGGAGTGAAAGGAAGTGGGAGGGAGGGGGTCCCAGGAGGCCCCTGTGTGAAGTCAGGGCAGAACTGATGTCATGCCTGTCTGGGAATCCGACATCCAGGCAGCAGAGGGCTCCATCCCATAAGATTGTCCCAAGGCAGCTATAGTTGGTATGTGAAGTCCCAGGCTGGTGGTGGGAAAGGCCATGAGACCCAACCTCTTCTGACGTTCGACTCCTCTCCACAGTGTCTCTGCAAATCTTGCATACCTCTAGTGATGGAGAGCTCACTATTTTACAATCGCCTAGTCCCTTTTTGGACAGACAATTAGAGACTCCTTCCTAATGTTCTGCCATCTGCCTCTCTGGGGCTTCATGCTCTGTCCTCTGGGGCTGCAAACAACAGGTCCCTGTTCCCCAGAATTCTCTCGTGAGGTTTGAAGATGGTGACTGCAGCCCTTGGCCTTCCTCCCCTTCCTAATCCCATCTCGAGGTCTCCTTTCCCCATCGCCTGACATCTGAGAGTTGGCTAGTGTCCAGATTCCTAGGTATCTCCTCTGCACTGGGGCTCTTGGACTGATGGTGTTTTGGGAAAGGTGACTAAGGCTAAATAAAGGGACTCCCTCCCAGGGATAGGCACATACTAAAAAGGACTTTCTCAACATCTCAGGCTTTGGTTTCTGATTGCCAAAGCCACTCCGCAATCCAGGTCTTCTCCACTTTGCCAGCCTCCAACCTTGCTCAGCTTCTAGACCAACCCTTGGTTCCAGCCAAAAGGGCTGCTCTGTTGTTCTCCTGAAAATGTCTTCGCAGTCCTGCCTCCATACCTCTGTACACCGAGCTCTCCACCCGCGATGCCTCCTGCTTGTCTGTCTCTCCAGAGCCCTCGCTACCCTCGCCACCCCCACACACAGGTTCTCCCTCGCTGATGGTCCGGGCATCCGCTGTCACACATGGGATGACCTGAACTGCCCTCCTTCCATCCCAAACATGCAACATCATGGCCAGAAGGGCCCAGATGGGTGGGAGCACTTATGCAAGTGTCTGGCTGCAGAGCCAGGGCCAGGTCTTAGCCTGTCTCTTTCTCTTTCCTCTTCATCGTGCTCAGCTTATCTCAATAGACACCCTCATACTCAAAGGGATTGTTGGGTCACATGCCTGAGGGCTGGCAGGCTCCGGGCAGGCTGACCAGAGGTCTCTGAGAATGGCAGCTCAGCTAGGGTGTTGTCATGGCCACTGTGGATACCACCCAAGACCAGCAGCTTCCCTCTGGACACTGCACCCCCACCCCTGTTTCCCTGAAGGAGGAAGAGGAGGAGGAGGAGGAGAGTTTGGGGTGGCAGCTAGGGGCAACTGAGCACTGTCCCTATTAAGGTCACAGGGTTCTGTGTGTTTTCCAGTTTGGAGCTTTTCTATCTGCCGCGAAGCATGGCTTGGGACAGAGGAGGGGTCTTTAAGGAGGGGGCCTAGGCTCGTGGCTGGCGTGGGCTCTTGGGCAAGAGTCTGTGTGGGGTTGCTTCCTCCAGTCTCGGCCTAGCTGATTGTCCCTTCCTCAAATCTTGGATGGGCTGTGCTGGGCAAAGGCATTCCAAGACTGATGAGGCTGTCAAGGGGACTCAGCCCATTTTAGGGCTTGTTCATTGGAGAGAAGGATTGTTTTGCCAGGATCTGCATTTTTGTCCCTGAGCAGAGGTTGGGTGCACAGGGTCTCTTCCCTTACCATAACAATGCCTAATCTAGAAGGGGTCTTCAACTTCAAATGGCTCCCTCTTCCAAATGCCAAGAGTCCTACAAGGCAGGTCGGAACCAGAACGAGTTCTGGTTCAAAGATCCATTGGGGTGATTCTAGAGGGCAGAAGCTTAGCACATGATTCTGTAGTCAGCCAGACTTGGGTCTGAGTCCCAGCTTGGCCTCTTACAAGCTGTGTGACTTTGGGCAAATGAATAAACCTCTCTGAGCCTTTGCATGCCCAGAGGGATAATGCTACTTACCTCAAAGTGCTGGGCAAAGGGCCAGGCACTTGGGAAGACTTGATTCATGGTGATCATTATTTTTGAAGAAATAAGGGCAGTTTACTCCTGAAGGTCCAAGGAAGAGTTGGAGCCCACTAGGGCATTTCCCTCCCCCTTGAAGAAGTGCCTTTAGTAGTCATATTTTAGCAGTTATTTTTTTATTATGTACTTACTCTGTGCTAGTCACTGTTCTAAGGGCATCATGAGTTTTAACTCATTTAATGAGTTAATCCAGACAACTCAATAACCTGATGAGACAGGTGCTCTTACTGCCTGTTACAGATGAGATAAGTGAGGCACAGAGCACCTAAGTAAGTTGCCCACGGTCCCACAGTTGCTACCAGGCAGATCTGGGATAGGAACCCAGGCAGCCTCGCTCTCACCTGGCACTTGTAACCACCAGCATCTCAGCCTCACTCCAACAGATCTCTGCCCACCTGGTTCCCTCAGCACCTGGGCACAGGGATCCACCCCACATCTGAAAGCCCCCTGGCTTCTACACTCGGCCTGGGTTTCTTCATCCAAACATAAAGGGGCCTGAATGAGTTGGCCTCTGTGGGCCATGAGAGTGGGTGATTCACACTGAGCATGAAGGCATGTTTTGAACTGGAGAAAAGGTTTCTGGTGGTGAAGCATTGACACCAACAAGCCTCTTTTGCAAGCGGGAAGGGGCTGGCTTCAGCTCTTGCAATGTGTGGCGAAGCCCTGAGCCCCATGGGACCTGTCTAGACAGGCTATTGGCAGGCAGCAGCCACCGTGGGCTCTATCCCCCAAATTCCTGCAGCTCACCCCCCAGATAGCCTCGGATTGGACCAGGGCCACTGGATACTGCTAGGCTGAGGGAGGGCCACATGGGCAGTGCTCGCTCCCACCCCAGGGCCTTCGTAAGTGTCTGTGATTAAGTGTGCTCTGTAACTTGGTGCTTGTGGGGCAAATTTCTACATATCCATATGCATGGGAGTGTAGCATTCTGCAGAACACACACACGTTGCAAGCTTTTTAATTTTCCTTTCTTCCTTACATAGCATATCATACAGATGTGATACATACAAAATAAAGTGTGTAAAACCTATGCTTCAAGAAATCTGATCATTTCAAGAGTGGTCAAGGAGGGGGCAGTGCTCATACCCTATTGGTGGGAATGTTAACTTGGTTCAGCCACTTTGGAAAATAATCTGGTGCTTTCCTGGAAAGTTGACAGGCATGCACCCTAGGACCCAGCAATCCCCTCTAGGTATAAACGCCGGAAAACCTCTGGCTTATGTGCACCAAGGGATGTGGACAAAGACGGTAAGAAAAACAATCGGAAACAGCCTCTATTGTGGTTCTTTGAACCACCCGTAACCCTGAGCTCTGGGGACTGCTTAGTTGAAAAATTGCAGGAGGAGGCAGGGCTCAGGCACAGCCCAGCAGTGAGGACCTCAGAAATCAGTTCCCTGAAGCCCTCAGGCTCACATGGGGAATCAGACGGTCACCAAGGTCAGTGGCGGCTGGCAGGGGCCTGGAACTATCTATTCCTCAGGATTCGATGTGTCAGCGTGTCCTCAGAACTGGCCAGGCTGGGAAAGGGCTGATTTTGCCCAAAGAGCTGGGGTGTGGCTCCAAGGGACCAATGACCAAAAAACTCCTTTCTTTCCTGGGGCAGCGGCAGGGCCAAAGGGAGAGTAGTGGCCTCAGAACTAGAAGAAGACTTGGGCTCAGGCTCTGATGTGGTTTCCACTTGACCACAGACTCCTCTGTAAAGTGGGGATTCCTCCCACTAAGGCTAAGAGCGTGCATTTTGAAGTTTCATAGACTGAGTTCAATTCCCCTTCACCACTTTCTAGTTGTGTGATCTTGGGTAAGCTGCAGTGGTTTCCTTCTCTGCAAACTGGGAGTGATGGAATGAAGCTGATTCCTGCCTCACAGTAATCCTGGCAGGATTAAATGATAATGCAAACTATTCAGCCCAGTGCCTGGCTCCTGGGAAGTCCCCCAGACATATTCTGTCCCCTCCTATGGGGTACATTGGAAGCTCCCCAGGAAGTTCTGGAATGGCCCAGGGGCAGGGCAGGAGGTGGGAGACTCCTGGGGGAGATAGCAGCCTGGGAAGCTGGCACACACACAGTTCAGACTTAATAATTCACAAGCTGTGTGACCTTAGGCAAGCAACTTAGCCTCTCTGTGCCTTGAGTACCTTATTTACACAATGGGGATAATAATTACACCTTCCTCACTGGGTGTTGTGAGGATTAAGTGAATTAATTCAAGGGCCTTAGGTAGTGACTGGACATTGTAAGCACTCCACAAAACGTGTATGGTAACAATATAGTTCTCCTTATCTGTGCCACTTTATGGAGCCCCCGTTGGGCAGAGAGGCAGGTCCATCCCAGTGCTGCCATCAGCTCTCTGTGAAGACTGAGCAGTGCTTTCTCTCTGTGGCTCTGTTGCCTCGGCTGTCTTTGTGGGGGTCCCAGGCTGCTCTGCAGCTCAGCATTCCCGACACTTCTATGTGCAAGGGGATTCCCCGGGAGTTTGTCAGGCAGATTCCTAGGCCCCATACAGGATTCCCTGTCAGTAGATGAGTGTGTAGTGGTTCAGACACCATCCTTTGGGATTTCTTGCCCTCACAATACCTATAAATGTGGAAAGGAGACCCCACCTAGCCTTTAGATGTCTCAAGCTAGTTGCTCTTCTGTGCCCTTAATCTCCAACTTCTGGATGCATCCTGCCTCTTCTCAGAGCCTGTTCTCTCTTCAGCAGCGCTGGGTGTTCCCTGGCTGGGTCTCATTCCCACTTCTCTCTAAACATAGCTAAGGTAATCTTGCCCCACAAGAGGTGTGGGGTCTGACACCAGCCCCATTTATCCTGCTCTTCCGTGCATATTTTCTTACTCCTCATGACAACCATAGACCAGAACCAAGATTGTACCCATTTTGCAGAGGAGGAAGCTGAGGCTCAGAGATGGCAAGTGACTTGTCCATGGTCACTTGTCTGGCAAGTAAAAAAAGCCAGAATTGGACCCAGGCAGTGGGATTCCAGAGCCTCCTTCTGGACTCTTACGGCCTTGAGTGACCGGAAGTGGAAGGTGAGGGGGTGAGGCAGGCAGTGCTGGAGGACTGTGTTCGATTTGGGGCCCCAGATATGGCCAGAGTGTGTTCAAAGGAGACTGCCTGTACGTGTTCAAGTCCCAGTCCTAAACCTCTGCCTCTACCCAGCCCCACCTCCCACGGTGCCCATCACAAATCTCCTGCCTTCCTTTGAGTCCCCTGGCCCCACCATTTCACGCCCCTGTAATCCTCTGCTGTTTTTCTGTCCCTAAACCACTCCAAGCTCCTGCGCTTCTGTACTGTCAAATCCAGAAATCAGCTCCTGGGCTGGCTGGTTAGCTCAGTCGGTTAGAGTGCTGCCTTGTAACAATAAGGTCAAGGGTTTGGATCCCCTTACCGGCCAGCTGCCAAAAACCAAACAGAAATCAGCCCCTTTCCCACCAGAGGCTGTGTTGTTGGGGCCAAGCTCACTCTGAGGCCTCGGGGCTGCCGGCTGCCCCGCCCCCCACCGGCCAGGCCTGCAGTCAGAGACCCTCAGCTACTCTCCATCACTTTTGGCTCAGTCTCCTAAAGCTCCCACAGGCTTCGGGCATCTGTTTGGGCTCTACACCTGCG
Organism: Galeopterus variegatus; assembly: GCF_000696425.1. NCBI lineage: Eukaryota > Metazoa > Chordata > Mammalia > Dermoptera > Cynocephalidae > Galeopterus > Galeopterus variegatus. The sequence continues at coordinate 233,432 of NW_007728314.1, forward strand.
GCCAAAGGGCAGAACTCAGCCCAGGGACCTTCTGGGGGAACTTCCCAACACTGGCTGCCCCTTAGGCTTAAACAGTTCAGAAGCCACATCCTGCATAGAGACCTTTTAGTCCAAGGGCCTCATTATACAGATGGGAAACTGTGGCCCAGAGAGGGGAGGGTGCCTGCCCAAGGCCACACAGCCAGGCACTGAGAGCTGAGCTGGGGCTGGAGCCCATGCACCCCTGTCTCCCTCAGCCCGCGTCCCTTCTCACTGCTACACGCGCAGCCGGCACCCAGCCTTCTTGGGCTCTCTGCCTGCCTATCTGCCGGAGCCTGAGCATACATCGCTTCTCCCCAAGCTTCGTTTCTTGAAACAATTATGTGAAAACAGTTTTCCTTGCCAGGAGCCCGACTCTTGGGACTACAGAATCAAAACCTCCTACAGCAAGGAAGAGGCACTGTCTACACAGTAGCCAGGGAGACTGGCCTGGGCTCGGACACAGCAGTGATGCTTGAGCCGGCAGGACATTAACTCTGTCCACTCCCTCTGCCGCTTCTTCTCCCCATTTAAGCACAGCAACAAGGACTTCTGGAAGTCAGCTGGACCCTGGAATTAGAGCTGGTCAGGGCTGGATGGACGCTTAGAAGTCATCTAGTCCAACCCCTTATAGAGATGGGGAAACTGAGGCCCGGAGAGGCGAAAGCACAGAGCCAGTTATCAAGAGAGCAAGGACAAGACCCCAGACACAGCATCCCCCTGGGGGAGATGCCACAGAGGCCCCCATTCATGGACCCCGTGTCAGCCGCTGGTTCTTACCTTTCTTGGAGTCTGGTCCAGGTGTGGCTCCCTGGGGTCTGGAGATGGGGCCAGACTGTTTGGGGAATGGTTGGGGGGTGTCATTGTTTCTTAATTAACTTGACCCAGCCTCTGGCACCCCTCACTGCCACAGGGGTATTTTTAAGTGGCTGGCACTGGGCCCCCCTCCCCTTAGCCCCTTGCCCACGGCTCCCTGGCCACAGAGGCCTCTCTGCCTTTTACCTTATATGAGCTGAAGAGGCAAGCCCGGTGTTGAGGCGAGGCGGGTGCTGAGTCCTTCCCGAGCCCTCCATTGGCCCTGGCGCCCACCACGTGACCACCTCGCCTTGACCTGCCCCCGGTGCCGAATGTTGCTTTTACCCCCTAAGGAAGGAGTGGTTGACAATTTTCATATTTCTTCTAAATTTGGAGATTTCAGACAATGCTGGGAGGCTTGGCTCCAGCCGCCAGAGGCCCATGTGGAAGTCATTAAGCCTGAGGAGGGGGGCAGGGGGAGAGAGGGAGGCAGAGAGAGGAGGAGGAGGAGGAAGGGGGTGGGGGCCGGAGTTCTGAGGGTTGCCAGTTGTCAGCCTGGGAACATGAGCAAGCTCCCTGGGAGAAAGCTGTGTGAGAATTTCCTGCCTCTCTCCCAGCCCCTCTGTCCAGGACTGCAGGGGGAGTTCTGAGGTTTTCTGGGAACCCCCATTGGGAAAGACACCAGTCCTGGCTCTTGCAGTCCAAGGGGTGATAGGAATGGTGGGGATGGGAGATCATGGGGAAGTAAATCCCCTCTCTAGAAAGCAGGGACCCTGGGAAGCCACCCCTATCATTGTGCAAAGAAGACCTGGGCACAGTCACATAGTGAGGTGCCACAGGACAGGGGCTTGAATCTAGGGACTGCCCCCTGCTGGGGCTGCCTTTCTTGAGAAATGCCCATCTTTTGTCATAGTCTCTCTTTCTTATTATGCTTTGGCTGCCTTGGCCTCCCACAGATTCCTTGGCATTTTTTAGGCCTCAGGGCCTTTGCACTCGCAGTTCTCGCTGCCAAAAGCTCCCTCTCCCCAGAGCTTCTCCTGGCAGGCTCCTTCCCCTGCTCCTGCTCTTGCCCTGGCCACCTCTGTATTCTCTGCCCACCCTCTGCTTGGTTCCCTCTTAGGACCCTCCTTACCCTGTGCTTATCTTATGGGTTTACTGATCATGTTTCTAGCCATCCAGCTCTTCCACGAGAGCGTGATTCCTTGAGCAGGGTCTGTGTCCCCAGGCTTCCCACAATGCCCATGAGAAATGGTCAGAAAAGACGTGTCGAGGGGCTGCAGGAACAAGGCAGCAGCCACCAGGGAGGTCGGTCACTTTGAGGCCCACAGAGGGCTCCTCCCAGTGGCCAACCATGCCCTGCACTGAGGGCGGCCGCCCTGTCCCTGCCCTTCATAGCTCAGAGCTTCCCTTCTGCAGCCAGGCCAGTGGGCCCTGGCTGTCTCTGTTCACAGTCTCATTCACAGTCCTGCAGACCCCCAGCTGGATGGGACTGTACCCCTCTTGCTCCTCCCTTGGGGCCAGAGCCATGGTCTACCTGCCGCAGCACCAGGATGCAACACATGCGGTCTTACGACATCCTGCGTGGGGCCATTTGGAGGGGTGCTGGATCACACTGTCCCTGACCTTAAGAAGCTTCCAGTCGAATAGGAGGATATCCCACCCCTCCCCACTTCGTTCTTTCTGAGGAAAGAATTCTTTTGTTGTCAGGAGGCCTGAATGCATGTCCTGCCACTTCCCAGCTGTGTAGTCTGGGCAATTTGTTTAATTGCTGCTCTTTGCCTCACTTTCCTCTTCTGTAAAATGGAGATAACAGTGATTGCCTGCAGTGTTGCTGTGAGGGTTAGGCAGGTGGCAGGTGCAGTCCCAGGGGATGGTTGCAGCTGGGCTTTGGAGTCTCCTGGGATCCTCTCTGCCCTGCTGCTTCCCATAGGGGTGCCCTGGGAAGGTGTTCTATGAATTAATGTCTGTGAAGCTCACTGTCCTCCTCTGTAGAAGGGAACGAATAACGGTACCCATGAAGTGAGACGATGCTTATGGAGGGTTTAGCCCATGCCTACCTGCTTCAGAGCAAGTACTCAATCAATGCTAGATATTACTAAGTATTATGATGCAAGAGTCTGGCATGCAGCACGCTCCCCACTAATGTCATCCTTTTCCTCCCTAGACCAAGCAGGTGGATCCCATAAGTACTCAATCAATGCTAGATATTACTAAGTATTATGATGCAAGAGTCTGGCATGCAGCACACTCCCCACTAATGTCATCCTTTTCCTCCCTAGACCAAGCAGGTGGATCCCAATCATACGCACAGTCCTGGGGTGCAAGTAACAGGTGGTGGGGCGGGGAAGGCTTGTAACCCCCTCACCAGCCCTGCACAGTGGCCCAGTTTAACACTCCAAAGCACCACCAACGGGTTCCAGAGGAAAGATAAAGCCAGCTCAATACAACCACTCAATTTACGTAACATACACCCTGGAGACTGTGAAACTTATGTTACGCTTCTGTTAGTTCTGCTACTGTATAAGCATCAGAGACTTCTTCATCAAGACAGAAAAGAAAAGCAGAGAAAAACTACCAGTAAATATTGTGGAGAGATGCACCATTTCAGTACCCAAAAACTCTGCCCTTGTCAAGCACTTGAGTTGGCTGCACCTGTGGGCCGACGAGCTTGGTTATGGGAGAGTCCATTACGAGAGGTCAAAACAGTAATTGAAGAGAACTGGAGACAGGTCTTGGGACGTCAGAAGAGAGGTGTTCAACACCAAAATGTCTCAAAAGGCTAATTAAATGGCAGCCATTTCTGACTCAGTCTCCATAAATCTGTCTCAAACATTTTGGAAGCTGTTTCCGCCCACACTCTCTCTTGGGAGTTACAACTACTTTACTTTTATGAACCACTGTGTGAAGTGACTTTTCTTTCCAGATGGTGGAGAAGCAGCACTGAAATCTCTTCATCCCCTGAGGAAACACGTCAACAGACTCCGGCTTAGTATGTGTGAGTGAGACTTTGGGAGATGAAGGGAAGTTCTTATTAGAAGCTGGGTATGAAAGTGTGTTTGAGTTGGTGAGTGCTGTGTCCTCAGAGGGTATGTTTGTTCAGGGGGAAGGAACCCCATCCTGAAGGGTGGGGGGAACTGGAGAATAGAGGACTCATGGAGCCTGGAGAGAGGCCTCCATGGCTGCACAGGGTGACCAGGGAAGAGTTTGAATTGGTGCAATGGAACCTTCAGGAAGATGGAGTCTAGATCCACATAGGAAAGACTTTTTAAGTCAGTGGAGCTACCCAAGGATGAAGTAGGCTAATGGGCTGCTTGGTAAAGTGGTGAGTTCTCTGTCACTAAAGAAAAAAGGATTGCAACAAGTCCTTAACAGCTTACTTTGTGTTAGAACTTAGTATGCCAAGTGTGCAACAGTGAAAATTTAATGTAGGCTTCAATGTCTAATGAAGTGGTACCAGTCAGGGTCCAGTTCAGGAAAGAAACTATTCCTGCTGTTTTTAGTAGAAAAGGGAATTACTACAGGGAACTGGGTACTTACACAATTGGGAAGGCTGGAGACTTACACAATTGGGCTCCAGGCAGGATCCCAGGGAATGACTCGGACAACACCATGGTACTGTCCTGTCGGGACAGCTGCTGCCTCTGTTGCCATCAGAAATGGTGTGTGATGGTTAATTTCACCTGTCAACTTCACTGGGTTAAGGGATGCCCAGATAGTTGGTAAACATTATTGATGGGTGTGTCTATAAGGGTATCTCTTCTGAAAGGAAGAGATTAGCATTTGAATCCATAGTTTTAGTAAAGAAGAATCATCTTCACCAATGTGGGTGGACATCATCTAATCTGTTGAGGCCTGAACAGAACAAAAACACAGAGGAAGGGCAAGTTCACTCTCTCTTTACTTGAGTTGGGACATCTCCCTTCTGCCCTCAGACACCGAAGCTCCTGGTTCTTGGTCCCTTGGACTCTGGGACTTACAACAGCTGCTCCCCTGGCTCTCAGGCCTTTGAACTTGGACTGAACTACATCACCAGCTTTCCTGGTTCTCCAGCTTGCAGATGGCATATTTTGGGACTTCTCAGCCTCCATAATCCCATGAGCTGATTCCCATAATGAATCACCTCTTATATATCTATATGTATCCCAATGGCTCTGTTTCTCTGGAGAACACTGACTAATACGTGGTGGGCTCAGAAAGGGGAGCTCCTTTAAGAACACACTGCTGTAGCTGAGTCAAGGGTCAGGAAGCCGCTGCTGCCTCTCGACACCCACAGAGCCAACAGTGGGTTGAATTAGTCAGCTAGGGATGCCATAACAAAGTACTGCAGATGGGGTGGCTTAAACAACAGAAATTTATTGCCTTCCATTTCTGGAGGCTGGAAATCTGAGCTCAAGGTGTCTGCAGGGTTGGTTCCTTCTAAGGCTGTGAGAGGATCTGTTCCATGACTCTCTCCTAGCGTGTGGTGGTTGTTGACAGTCTGGCATTCCTTGGCTTGTAGATGCATCACCCTGATCTCTGCCTTTGTGTTCACATGGTGTTCTCCCTGTGAGTGTCTGCCTCCAAGTTTCCACTTTTTGTAAGGACACCAGTCATATTGGATTAGGAGCCCACCTTACTCCAGTATAACTTTGTCTTAACTAATTACATTTGCAACATCCCTATTTCCAAATAAGGTCAAATCCTGAGGTGTTGGGGATTAGGATTTTAACATGTGAATTTGGGGGTGAGGGCACAATTCAGTCCTTAACTTGGATAATGGACACTGCTGTGGACGGACCCATATGGTGGTGCTTGCCAGAAGCTACAGCAAAGCAGGAAAATGACCTTTCTGCAGAACCTGGAAAGTCTGGGAAAGGTAGTTTTTAGCTTACGAGACTCTGCAGTAATGAAAGCAATCTAGAAGTGGGTTGGAATAGATGTGGTGTCAGTCCACCAAATCTCCAACCTAAATCCAACACCTTCTACCTGCCACACCAGCCCTGGTCATTTTGCAGCTGGCAAAAATTCATGCTGCTGCACACACGAGCCTAGGGTACTAGAAACGGCACTGTCCTCAGAAACAGGGGATGGGGAGCCCAGGCCCTACCATTAACTCACAGGGTGACAGCCACAGCTAATCACACCCACCAGACACAAAATCCTACCATCCGCACAGTTCACTCAACAAACATTGTGATGCTCACGGTCTTTAACACACTCTAGAACTTTGTGCCACATGCTGGTAACTAACTTTGCAAATTTGTTCCACAAGGCTGTTCCACCCCAATTCCTTTCTTTATTATTTCTTGCTGAGACTTTTAAAAAAGATAATTGTCTTCTCCTGACCATGTCCAATTTCTTGCCACCACCATTTTCCCTGTTTGTGTCTTGAGTATTGTGTACATGTACAATCCAAATCTGGCATTCTCCTTCAATGGTAGGTAAATGGTTTAGAAGGGAACTGAACCAGGAGGCCAAGCTCTCCACCCAGCTGTGCTGCTGACTTGCAGGCTGGGCCCCCTGATGCCCCACCTGTGGACAGGCTTGCTTCTCTTTGCTCACCTGGCAGAACCTGTGCAGAGACCTGAGAGACTTTAGGGGAGGGATTGTACTGCATGTGTCTGCTTTCCTCCATTGCTAGCTCCTTAGGGCTGTGGCTGTGTCTGCTGCTGTCTTTTCTCAAACGAATATGCACGAGTGTCTATTGTGTACAAAGTGCTGTGCTCAGTGTGATGGTGGCTAGAAGGGGAAATAAGACGATTTCTGATACAGTAAAGGGGGAGAGTTAGTTCACTGTATTCACCAACATTCTTTTTTGGAGAGGAGTGAAAACTCAACTCTTAGTGGCTCCAAAACAAAAGGGAATTCATTGGCTTGTGTGACTGAAAAGTCCACGGGCAGTTCAGCTTTAGGCATGGCTGGATCCAGGGATTCAAACAATGTTCTTGGAATGTGTCTGTCTCTGAGAATGTATTCTGGGGAAAGAAAAGAAAGAGGAAGGGAAGGGGGGAGGAAGGAAGAGAGGGAAGGAAGAAGATGCCCAGGAATAATTACATTGTTTTTTTTTTTTTTTTTTTAAAAAAAGATGACCGGGAAGAGGATCTTAACCCTTGACTTGGTGTTGTCAGCACCACGCTCAGCCAGTGAGCGAACCAGCCATCCCTCTATGGGATCCGAACCCGGGGCCCTGGTGTTATCAGCACCGCACTCTCCCGAGTGAGCCACTGGGCCGGCCCAGGAATAATTACATTGTAAGGAAGACATTGTTAAGTGATATGAGAGGTCTCGGTGAAGCACAGGAAGATTTCAGAAGAGGGAGGAATTAATGCATCCATGCATTTATTCAGGGCTTAAACATTAAATTTCTATTCTAGGCTTCACATTGAATTAGGCCTGGGGCTCCAGAGATGAAGATGACCAAGTTCTTGCTCTCAGGGAGCCCCTTTGTCTATTGGAGAAGGCAGGTAGGTAGAGAGCTGATTATTAATTTGTGCAGTGCTGCAGGCGTGCAGACGGCATATGAGAGCTCATTTCCTCCTGGGAGATCTAGGGAGCGTCTCGGAAGCACTGCACTAAGACTGAAAGAGTATAAATGGCAGGAAAGGACATTGGAATAAAAGCTTGGAGGCTGGATTCAGAACAGCTTGGAGGCTGACTTACTGGGGGGCATTGGGTGAATGATTGGGTTCAGTTTTTCCATCTGCACAATAAAGAGGTTGGATAACTTGCTGCTGAGGAAGGGAAGGAAGAAACAATCTTTCTTTCTCTCTCACACACACACACGCATGCATGCACGTGCATACACAGACTGTGGCGGTTTCAGCCTTGGAGGGGTAAGACATGATTCACTTCTGGGTTACCCTGCTGACTCATGAACGTGAGGCCTCTTGGATCAGCCTCCAGAGGAGAGAGAAAGCGAGAAAGCAAAATGATCCACATCATACAGTAACAGGTATTATGTTTTTATTTTAAAATAATATTGTTTGAATAGATAAGATCTGTACATTGTCACCATCAAAAGGGACAAATGGTGTACTGTGAAGAATAAGTTTCCTCCCAACCCCTCCCTTTCCCCACCCAACTCCCCTCCCCCAAGAAAATCACTGTTACCAGTTTTGTTGTATATTCGAAGGTACTTCAAAAAGTTCATGGAAAGATTCATATTATCGTTTAATTCTATTTTTCCACACACTTTTTGATGTACCTTCATATGTCACCTGTGCGTATGCACATACATGGCCCTTGCATTTTTTTGTGCACGTGGGAGCATGCTATTCACACTTTTCTGCCCTTTACTTCATTTACTTAATAACAGATCTCAAATTGCGGAGCGTATCATTACATAGAGGGCTGCCTCCTTCTCTGCATGGCTGGGTAGGGTGCCACTGTGTGCATGTGCTGTAATTCATGCAACCAGTCCTGAATAGATGAGTACTTTGGTGTTTTCCAATCCTTTGCTATTACAAACAATGCCACAAAGCCTAGCCTGGTACCGTGTCATTTCTACATGGAGGTGCCTCTGTCGGATGAAGTTCTCAAAGAGCAGTTGTTGGTTCAAAGTCCTTATGCGTTTGTGATTCTGCTACAGTCCCCCGTTCCCCTCCACAGAGGTTGTAACCAATATGTACTCCCACCTGCAATGTATGAGGCCTGTGCAATAGAAACTTTGAGTTTCTTTAGGGAGCCTGGGGAGAGGGAAAGGGGAGGAGAACCTGGTGAAGAGAACAGGACATGGAAAGAACAGAGGATGTCCTTTGGAAGGGGAGGCCTGGTGACCTGAGGAGAGATAAGGCCAGTGAGAAATCCCTAGGGTAATGAAAGAGACCTTCTGGCTTGCAGAGACGATGGCCAATGGGGAAGTCGTGCACACCCTGGTCAGTTGCCTTCCTGCACTGACAGTTCAGGGAAAGGCCTGCCACCCCTCTAGCCTTGCATTCACAGGAGTGGCACTTGGGAGATAAGAAGTGAGGCCAGTACGTGGGTGAGTGGGTGGGAGCTGCAGACACAGGAGCCCCAGGTAGGAGCCAGCACCATGGAGAAGCAGGCTGTGCTGGGGACTAATTCAGGAGAAACTTAAGTCCCCCTAAAACTCAAAAGATAGGGAAGAATTCCCTGCACTCTCTGAATGAGTGGGTTGGGAGTTGAAGCCATCCTATCTGGATATTAAAGGAAAGAGACTGGCCATGGAGCAGGCAGTCTCTTGGGTGACACCCTGGGGCTGAGGTTCTCAGCTCCTCTGAGGCCAGGCAGTTCTCTCCCTGCCCTTTCCAGTCTTGACAGGCCAGGACTATCTCAACCCGAGTGAAGGGGCTTTGAGTTCAAAATCTGGTCCAGGAGTCTTAAACCTTTTTGACTGTAAACTCCTAACAGTAAACAACAGTTTATTTAAATACATTTTTATTTTGTTATTTAAAAAAATAAATATTTATCTATAAATTCCATAAAGTACTAATATATTCCATTGACAAAAAAATAAAAATTAGAAAAGATAGAAGTAAAAATAGAAGTCCCTAATGTTTTTCCTAAAGTTCAAATAACACCCCACTTTAGAAACAACTGACCTAGCTTTAAAAATGGGACTGGTCGGTTAGCTCAGTTGGTGCTAATAACACTAAGATCCAGGGTTTGATCCCTGTACCGGCCAGCCACCAAAAAAAAAAAAAAAAAAAATGTACAGAGCCAGGTTGCTCAAGGGATGTGTGTGTGCATGTGGGTGTGTGTGCACATGTGTGTGTACATGAGTGCATGTGTTCACAAGTGCATGAGCTTACTCAGGAATGGAAATGCCATGAGATATGGGAGACTTGGGACATGGCCAGGGTTTGGGGGATTTCCTTGAGTGGTGGGAGCCTGGGCTGAGCTTGCAAAGAAGACCTGAATGAGGGGGTGGGAGGTGTCTATACGGTAGATGTGCTGTACCTTAAGTATCTTGGTGTGGGAGAGGCTTGGCAAGATCCCTGTACCCCAGTTTGGCTGCATGAGGGTGGGGAGCCCTTCACCTTCATAATGATCCCCTCCTCCTTAGATAATGAGCTTAACTACAGTGATGACATAACCATGGAGCCAGGCCCATTTTCCCCAGGGAGGGGGAGGGGATCACTAATAATGAACGCTGTTGAAGAGGGATTCAATTTGACGTGGACAACAGAGTGATATAATTATTTCATCTGCTTGCCATAGAAGAGATTCATATTCACTACCTATGTATAAAGGGGTTATGGTAACAGAGGGGAGTTATTAGAGATGATTACCAACTAAGAGCAACCTGGTTAGTGGGATTAGGGAAAATTACTTTAATATCCCCCTCCAGGCCTTGGCTTCAGTTGACTCTGCTTATTTATCTGCCCCTTTGTGGCGGAGGCCCCCTCCCTGCCTCACGGCCCCCACCCCTGCCACATCTCCCTGTCTGACACTCTCCGCCGGCCTCAGGATGGCAGCTGACTCCAAGCCTTTGTGAACCACCCAAGATTATTAAACAAATCCTATAATTAGAAGCCAGGTTCCTAAACGAAGTGAAAAATGTAACGTTACCCTCTGTTTGTTCATTGGATGCTCAACTCATGTCCTGTGACACAGAGAAGCTGCGGCCTTGGGTTTCCAAGAAGCCTTAATAAGGTAATGTTTATAAGGCTCTTAACTTTACAACTCTGCTGGAGTACAACCCTGTGAAATGAGGACAAGCCATAATGCCAAGGACATCCCCTCTCTCCCCTGTCTCGATGGTAAAGAATGTTGTCCCTCTGTGTGGTGCATGGAAAGCCCCAAGACTGGGATTAAAGGAAGTGGGCTGTTGTCTCAACTGTGACACTGAATTGCTGTGTGACATTATGTCCATCTCTTTCCCTCTCTGGACTTCTGTTTGCCCATCTGTAGAAGAGAGTGAGTGATTGGTCTTGTTCTAAAAGTCCCAACTCTGGCACTCTACAGTTTGATTTTTGTGTCTCTCTACCATTGAGTTTTATCTCAAGCAAGGACTCTTTTCCAGATTTGATCTGCCTTCCTTGAACTTCTCAGAAGGACTTGGTGATGAAACTTGAACTGGATAAATCTCATATGGGATTGGCAACACACACAGGTATACCTTTATCAGCCTCAGCTTTGAACCCTTAAGGGTCTCTCTGATGAGATAAAATGCATTAAAAAACATGAAAATTATTAGCAAAATTATTATAAAAGAGACAGCTCCTTAGCTCCTCGAAGGAATTTAAATGGGTAAACATGAGAAACAACGGAAAGCAGCAGGTTGCTCTGTCTGGTGATGGTAGCCACTGTTAAGTTAACAATGTTATGCTAACATCATAATAGCTGACATTTACTGAGTTCTTCCTATGAATCAGACTCTGTGTTAAGGGTTTACATCCATTCTCTCAGTTAACCTCACAGCAAACCTACAAAGTAGGTACTTTCTCATTATCCTCATTTTACAGATGAGAAACTGACACTTAAAGAGATGAAAGAATTTGCCCGAAGGAAATGTGTGGTTGGAGCAGAGACTCCAGATCCCATTCTTGACTTCTGTAAAGATCTGCTGTCTACCAAACTGCGACCCTGTGGTGGTACTGGTGGAAGCAAGTGTTATGACGAAGTTCCATCGCTGTGCCCCTGAGTGATTCTGATGAGCACAGCATGCCCTGCCAGCCTACACAGGGCATGTAGCATAGGCAATAAGGACATTTTTGCAGGGCGGATTTGGTGTTGTTTGTTACTGCAGCACAACTTGGCTTATCCTGACTGATACTGCTTGCTATGGGGTGGGGGAGTAGCTTTGCTCTGTATATTCTCAAAGAGAAAATTTGCACTCAGCAGATGGAAGGAGCAGGAGAGCAGACATTTAAAACAACTATGAAATCTTGACAGTAGGTACATAAATATTTATTATATTATTCTTTATATCTTTCTAAATGCTTGAAATTTTCATAATAATAAAAATCTGAAAAAAAAAAANGGATTCAATTTGACGTGGACAACAGAGTGATATAATTATTTCATCTGCTTGCCATAGAAGAGATTCATATTCACTACCTATGTATAAAGGGGTTATGGTAACAGAGGGGAGTTATTAGAGATGATTACCAACTAAGAGCAACCTGGTTAGTGGGATTAGGGAAAATTACTTTAATATCCCCCTCCAGGCCTTGGCTTCAGTTGACTCTGCTTATTTATCTGCCCCTTTGTGGCGGAGGCCCCCTCCCTGCCTCACGGCCCCCACCCCTGCCACATCTCCCTGTCTGACACTCTCCGCCGGCCTCAGGATGGCAGCTGACTCCAAGCCTTTGTGAACCACCCAAGATTATTAAACAAATCCTATAATTAGAAGCCAGGTTCCTAAACGAAGTGAAAAATGTAACGTTACCCTCTGTTTGTTCATTGGATGCTCAACTCATGTCCTGTGACACAGAGAAGCTGCGGCCTTGGGTTTCCAAGAAGCCTTAATAAGGTAATGTTTATAAGGCTCTTAACTTTACAACTCTGCTGGAGTACAACCCTGTGAAATGAGGACAAGCCATAATGCCAAGGACATCCCCTCTCCCCCCTGTCCCGATGGTAAAGAATGTTGTCCCTCTGTGTGGTGCATGGAAAGCCCCAAGACTGGGATTAAAGGAAGTGGGCTGTTGTCTCAACTGTGACACTGAATTGCTGTGTGACATTATGTCCATCTCTTTCCCTCTCTGGACTTCTGTTTGCCCATCTGTAGAAGAGAGTGAGTGATTGGTCTTGTTCTAAAAGTCCCAACTCTGGCACTCTACAGTTTGATTTTTGTGTCTCTCTACCATTGAGTTTTATCTCAAGCAAGGACTCTTTTCCAGATTTGATCTGCCTTCCTTGAACTTCTCAGAAGGACTTGGTGATGAAACTTGAACTGGATAAATCTCATATGGGATTGGCAACACACACAGGTATACCTTTATCAGCCTCAGCTTTGAACCCTTAAGGGTCTCTCTGATGAGATAAAATGCATTAAAAAACATGAAAATTATTAGCAAAATTATTATAAAAGAGACAGCTCCTTAGCTCCTCGAAGGAATTTAAATGGGTAAACATGAGAAACAACGGAAAGCAGCAGGTTGCTCTGTCTGGTGATGGTAGCCACTGTTAAGTTAACAATGTTATGCTAACATCATAATAGCTGACATTTACTGAGTTCTTCCTATGAATCAGACTCTGTGTTAAGGGTTTACATCCATTCTCTCAGTTAACCTCACAGCAAACCTACAAAGTAGGTACTTTCTCATTATCCTCATTTTACAGATGAGAAACTGACACTTAAAGAGATGAAAGAATTTGCCCGAAGGAAATGTGTGGTTGGAGCAGAGACTCCAGATCCCATTCTTGACTTCTGTAAAGATCTGCTGTCTACCAAACTGCGACCCTGTGGTGGTACTGGTGGAAGCAAGTGTTATGACGAAGTTCCATCGCTGTGCCCCTGAGTGATTCTGATGAGCACAGCATGCCCTGCCAGCCTACACAGGGCATGTAGCATAGGCAATAAGGACATTTTTGCAGGGCCAGGCCTCCTGGATTTGGTGTTGCTTGTTACTGCAGCACAACTTGGCTTATCCTGACTGATACTGCTTGCTATGGGGTGGGGGAGTGGATTTGGTGTTGTTTGTTACTGCAGCACAACTTGGCTTATCCTGACTGATACTGCTTGCTATGGGGTGGGGGAGTAGCTTTGCTCTGTATATTCTCAAAGAGAAAATTTGCACTCAGCAGATGGAAGGAGCAGGAGAGCAGACATTTAAAACAACTATGAAATCTTGACAGTAGGTACATAAATATTTATTATATTATTCTTTATATCTTTCTAAATGCTTGAAATTTTCATAATAATAAAAATCTGAAAAAAAAAAA
>NW_007728314.1:247431-247958 GCF_000696425.1 Galeopterus variegatus
TATGAACATAGCTATGTGATAGACAGACTGCAGAGCCAAGCAATCCTAGTTTTTTCAAGAGTTTGCTACTGAGGAGAGGGAGATCAGGGTCAGCCTGACCCTAGAATTCTCTCCAGAGCTGACTCAGAAAACTCATCCCTCTGGCACGGAGCCTTCTCACCAGACACACTTCCCTCCAATGTAGACATGTCCGCAGAGCACAGCCAGCCACAGCAGAAATAATTTGCATGGCTTTTGGTGCTCTGGTGGATTCTCACCTCTGATCACCGCCGGTACAGTGCTCACTAACTTTCCCTAAGCTGGGGCAAGGGTTAGGATAGCTGGTGGTCAAAAGGACCTCAGAGGCCCAGCCTTTCCTCGCAAGCTCTGTCCCTTTTTTCCTTACTGTATGGCCATAGACAAGTTATTTCCTTTCCCTGGGCCTTAATCTCCTCTTCTGTAACATCTTTATGTTCACATAGGTTGATACAGGTAGTAAATAAAGTTGCAGATGTATAAGTGTTTTACAAACTGTAGAGTGCTCTACA
>NW_007728314.1:248368-250962 GCF_000696425.1 Galeopterus variegatus
TACAGGTAGTAAATAAAGTTGCAGATGTATAAGTGTTTTACAAACTGTAGAGTGCTCTACATATGCAAGGGTAATCACTTTTATGACCACCAGGCAATTACCATTAGCATCTGCCTGGGTCCTCAGGCTGGACCATGTTTGTCTCTCAGAGCCAGAACCCTTGAAGTCTTCTAACTTCAGAGCAATTATCGAAGCTTCTTTCCTGGGAACTAGACTTTGGAAATGGTTAGATTCCACATTAGCCATTTCTTCCTCTTTCCTCGCAATATTTATGAGAACTGACCTTCCAGTGGAAATTTGGCAGGATTTCACATTCTGGAGACATTATACCTTCCTCCACATGCCCCGAGGGCTGAGGTCATGGGCTTCCCAGAAGATCCAGCAGTTCCCACAATGCAGGAGGTGCAGGAGACTGAGAGGAGAGGGGCTCAGCAACAGTCCCTGAGCTGTAGGCTGGTCCTAAAACACTGATGTTGTTTTATCCTCCATCCTCCATTAGAACAGAAGCTCAGGAACTGGTGTAGTTGTCCACTGTGTATGCCCAGTGCCCAGAATAGCGCCTGGCACATAATAGGTGCTCCATATATATTTGTTAAATGTAGTGAATGAACCTTCCTCAAGAACTCTCAAAGGGTCTTCATCACCCATAGGCTAATCCCTTGAAGGTCACAGCTCAAAGAAATGTACAGAGCATCCTAGGCAAGACGTTTAAACTGCCACCTGGGGCAGCTTCTCAACGTCATCTCCAAACAGGTCCAGGCCACAAAAACAAGCTTCTGCAGGGAGGTCTGGACTGGGATTCACTGTGACCCTAAGAGCCTATGAGCTTTCTGAGGGTCAGGAGGACGAGCATAGAGGCCTTGACTATGGCCATCCAGGCTCCTCGCTGAGGCGATGTGATGTGTCTCAGAGTTGCTGCCTGTCCCCCAAGTGGCGGGTTGTGAATAGCTCTCGGGCAAGTCCTATCCTGTCACAGCTGGCCCCAGATTCCCCAGTCAGGTGCAGACAGGCACAGCTGTAAGTAAGACAAGTGCCCTGCCTGGAAGCAGCTCTCACCTGATGGCTCTTCAAAACAATAACAAAACAAAACACACACATTCAAGACACCATGCACAAATGTGCACTCACACAGATATACACCGAAACAACTGCAACAGAAACAACACTATCTGAGCCAATGACAGAAGCCAGTTGCAAGGCAGACTTTGATAAGTACCATCAGTTTTCAGCTTAATGTTCAGGGGAGCAGCCTTTGAACCCGAGTTGTGAAAGAAGTCCCTTTGCTCCACCCCCACTCTCCCAGCTCTCCTCTCCTATAAACAGCAGGAGATGCCAACCCTTTTCCTCTCACATGCCCCCAGCCCAGGCTTCTTCCTCCACCAGGGGCCGGGCTCAGGGGGTCCGAAGAGAACATCTCATGTCGTACCCTTTTCTTGTGTCTGCTGGCGGGTGGGGCCTCCCACCCCAAACAGACACAGACCCACCCAGCAAGAGAAGGGGCTGACAGCTTTGTGGGCGAGAAAGTCAGAATTCTGGATCTTGTAAATCCAGATGTCCTGTAAACTCTGACCAGAGTATAAACATCCCGTGGGACTGAGGGAAGGATATGCCGGTGGGCGGGGGCCAGTGCCTCCGTCTGCCCTGGGGACAGGCTGTTTATTCCATGTCCCCACAGGCTCCCTTGGGCTCCTTCCTGCCCCAGGTCTGGGCACGTCAAGGTAGGCAGGACAGCCCCACACAGGGGCCTGAGGCCTTTGACGTGAGATTCAGACCTCTCAGGGTGGAAGGGAACTTTAAAAGCTCAACAAGCCCAACACTTTCCTCTTCTTGAATCCACCTCATGGCACTCCCAACTAGTCTCTGGCCTCTGCTAACACAACTCGGTTTGATGCGGAGCTTACTATTTCCCAGGGTAGTCCATTCTATTCCTGGGACTCTGGCAGTTAGAAAGTTCTAGAATTGAGCTGACTAGAATTGCCTGTGCCTGGGCAGAACTAAGAACAATGTGTGCAACAAAATAACAGCAGGGCTATCCATTGAGTGCTGCTCTATGCCAGTCACTTTATATGCGTTCTCTTGTTAAGGCCCCCCACCCCTTTTTGAGGACGTAGGCTCAGGGAGATTGTCACTTGCCCAAGGTTACCCAGTGGCTGCATGGCAGGGCTGGGATTCAGGTCACTCTAGTTCGAAGTCTGTGCTTTAAATATTAGTTTATACTGGCTCTCCACAATCAAAAACCAAAAATAGCACGTACACCCACAAAAACACCATACAACAAACACAGCACACACAAAACTAAACCAAATTATAAAAAGAACAGCTCAAACGTGCCAAATATTAAGTGCCAGGCAAAGGATAATTTTTATGATTAATCCATTTTAGCAACACTATGAGGAAACTGAGGCTCATCAAAATTAGGGAAGGTGGACATGGCCACATAATAAGGGGTGGAGCAGGTGTCCAATGACCATTGCCTGAAGTCTGCAGTCTCCTCCCCCACAGGAAGGGGATTTCAGCATAATTAAAAAAAAACAAGGGGCCGGCCTGGTGGCGCACTGGATAAGTGCGCCACTTGGGAAGCGCAGCGGCGCTCC
>NW_007728314.1:251698-270548 GCF_000696425.1 Galeopterus variegatus
AAAAAAAAAAAAAACTTTTATACTTATTATTTTCAACAACTAGAGCTTTAAGACAAAGAATGTATATCCTCCGAGAGAAACGATCTCCATAGGCTGGAGGTATGCAGCAGAGACACTTTAGAAGGAGGTCCAGCATTGGTGGGGCTGAACAAGGTATTCCCTACCTCTGATGGTCTATGTGTGTTGAGCACTAACAAGGGACTATAAGTACAGTGTGGAGTCAATCTGCAACCCAGAAGCACAAACTTGGTGTTTTCAAGACTGGATGTTGGGTAGAAGGGAGGCCTCAGCTACCGAGTCACCAGAGAACAAGACCACCTCTTGGAGCTCTACCTCGACTAGCATTTCCTTGACTTTCCCTGTTGGGGAGGACACATTGGCACCTGGCCTGGACAGAGGGTCATGTCAATGTGGCGGCCCCTCTGCACATTGCAGGAGCCGCCCATTCACCCAGGCCTTTCCCTTTTTTGAGAACTGGGAGCTTGCTGGCTGGGGCTGTTCCCACCAACAATGTTCCCATCCAGGGAGCTTAAAATAGACCCTCTTGGCTGGGGCTCTGGAGTGAGCAGTGAGGCAGGCATTTGTGCAAATATGGGCCTGGGAGAAGAACTCCTACCCAGGAGGGAGGGTTGGGCAGCAGGGCAGGGGAGCCAGGACCTCCTGCGGGGGATGCGCCCTCCTGGCCACAGCCAGCAAAGGCGCTGGCTAGCCTTGTCTTGCCTCCCCTGACCTTGCTGGGTCTCCTTGTGCAAGCTTTTAGACCAAATCTCTCAGGTCCTCCTGGTCTAGTTATGGCTCTGGGGTGGCCCCACTGGGAACAGGGTCCTCTGTATTCGGATGGTTCAGCCTTGTCTCGACCTCCCCATGCTCTTCCTACCTAGGAACACTCTGGAAACATCCTTGAAGTCCCAACTCAAAATTTATTTTAACAATAGCAATGACAATTGCAGCTACCATTAATTGAGGACTTATTTTGCCAAGAACTATGTGCTAAGCACTTTAACATTTGATCCTCACAGGGATCCATTGAAAGTCAAGTTATTATCATCTCCATTGAGCAGAAGAAACTAAGGTTCAGAGAATTCAAGTAAATTTCCCAAGGTCACACAGCTATGAAGGGGCAGGGATAGGATTGAAACTCGGGTCTGTAAATCTGTGGAGTCTGAACTCTTAGCCCCTGGGCTGCACCTCGTCCCTCAGGTCTTTGCTGCTCTGGCCTCCCACTCTCCATCCCAGCATTACCACCCTGTATTACAGTAGGTTTGATTCAATGTGTCAAATATTTAGTGGGTGGCTACTATGTGCTAGGAACACTGCTGTGTTCTGTGCCCACAGCCTGAGAGCTCTCAGATATTCCTAGAACTCTAGTTTAGACTTGGGCTCAATGAGCCCCTGAACCTGAAGGGTCCAGGTTGTTTGAGGGTGTCAGGCAAAGCCAAGGCCATCACACACCCTCCTCGTAACCAGCTGACTAGCTGGACATTCCCCTCCTCTTCTTGATGTAATGCTCCTCTCTTTGGACCACTGCAGGGGGTCAGACAAACTTGTTTTGAATCCTCTGTGACTTTGGGTAAGTGACTAAGCTCTCTGAGCCTCAGTTTCCCCATTAATAAACTTGGGATAAAACTAGGACCTCACCATAGGGTTGCTGGGAGGATTTAATGAAACAATGCACATGAAGGACTTACACGTGCCTGGCAGTCAGTAAGTGGATATTAAGCAGCAGCTATTATTATTACTAATCGTTTTTTTCTGAGAATTAGTGTGTCCAGGTGCCAAATGCCTTGGGCCTAGCACATAGTAGGTGCTCAAAGTAAAGGGAATCACTTGCTCAGCAGACAGAAGCCCCCACTCCCACCCCTAGCTTCTATGCCATTCCTGCTCTGATGTGGAAGGTGTCCTGGGCGTGGGTCCTCATTAACAATAGGGGCAGGCACAGGGTTCCTCCCCATTCACCCTGTCCCCTCATTTTCAGCCCTGTGGTCCACTCCAAGAGAAAGCGGTGGGTGGCATGGAAGTTCCATCAGCGTTTGCCACTCTCTCCAGGGCTATCTGGCTTTCTCGTGGCGCCACCTGGAGGTGGGTGTGACACCACTCTCGGCGGGGCCTGCAGCCGAGGGCTCTGGCGGCTGTGAGTGACCACTACTGCCCCCTTGCTCTCTAGCCCATTCATTCATTCATACCAACCCCGTCCTGTGCCTAGCTTGTGGGGCGGGAGCCCCTGAAGCCCAGGTTCCTACACCTCCCTTTTGGGCTTGGCACTGATGCCTGGGTTGTGTATCATGGCCTGCCTGGGTGCATGCTCAGAACATTCCTCAGGGCAGATTCAGTGGTTTCTAGAAGCTAAGGCTGGAGGAAGGAGCCTCCTTTCTGGCCTGAGATGGCCCAGAAATGGGAAACCCAATGATGGTCTCTGGGTCCATGCCTGACTCCCCATAGCACCTGCATGGGAACCCCACAACTCCCCTCCCCATAGTGAGGGATCTAGGGACCCCCAGAAGACTGGCCTGGCTCCTCGGCCCCCTCCAGACCAACAGGGAGGCCCAGTCTGGCCCAGAGCTGTTAGTATAAAGTTTGAGGGAAGAGCAGTGAGCAAGAATTAGGAAACTGAGCTCTGCCCCCAGCTCTGGCACAAACATGCAATGTGAGCTTGGGTGAAGCCCCTCCTCCCCTGGGCCTTAGTCTCCTCATTGTAAAATGGAGGGGAAGGGAGTGGGCTAGATGATAGTTAAGGACCCCTTTATTTCCCAGACTGGGTTCATGCTAAAATGCAGATTATCCTGAGCCTGCTGTGTCAGGATCTCGGGCTGGGATGCTGGAATCTGTATTATATTAACAAGCACTGCAGCTGGGAGCTGGGGAGATGGACAAATCCTGGCTTTGGGAGGTAGATGCAAGGGGTGAGTATTTCCAGCAGGTAAGGAGACTGTGATGTTTTGGGGTTCCCGAGAAGCAGAGGAACCCCTCCATACCCCAGCAGCCATTTCTCCCTTCCCCCACTTTTCTGTGGCATGAGGAGGGGTCACTGCAGCCGCATGTGTGTCGGACCTGCTGCCAGCAGCAGCAGAGGGTAGCAAATTGCCACACAGTGTACAAAGGGGCCTCCCTCATCCCGCGCCCCTCAGACTGGCCAGTTTATTTGTTCAAAGGACAGTGGTGGTGGGGCTGGGACAGCCTGGGGTGGGGATGGTGGCCCTTGTTGCCTGAGGAGGTATTTTCAGAGTCCCCCTCCCTCTGGATTTTCCAACATAGAATACAGCCCTGTCTAGTATTTGACCAAATATGGTGGTATCTCCCGATGAGCTCGCGCCCCAGCCAGCCTCGCAGTTATGCTGTGGAAACCTTCCCTGGACAGATTAATCTTGTGACATTCAGGAGCGCCTCTCACCCTGCGTTCTTCCCCTCAGCGGATTCCTGTAAATGGCCAACCCTGGCCCTCGGCAGGACACGGCGGTCCTGGACGTCTGCTCCCAGTGCCCCTCCCCTGTCCCCTCCACACTACCTCCCCCCAGTCCTGCTTCGCTGGGTGGGTTTGTTCACCTGCATTCGGCTGGCCCGTTCACTTGAGGTGAGAGACACTGGTCGGAGGGCCCGGTCAGTTCAGCATGTGATTCCAGGACCCATGGACCCAAGGGTCACCGCAGCTTACGAAGTTGTGGCCTGAGTCTGGGAAGCCTAGTACTCTCTCTGCCAGGAGGGTGGGCCCGAGCGGGTAGAAAGGAGAGTCGGCTGAGTAATGAGAACCGTGTTAGCTCTAACACTAATTAGAACAGCTAACTGGCTGTTATATGAAATTATTATGATAATTTTTATAATAAAGAACTAAGCGTTTGCTGGGCACTTGCTCTGTGCCAGGCACGGGGCCAGCTATGTAACATGAGTTATTTCTTTTACTCCTCAGAGCAGCCTCAAGAGGTGGGTGCTATGACTATTCCCATTCTAGAGACATGGGCACTGAGGCCCAGAAAGATTTCAGGAATGGGCCAGGCCACTGTCTATTCCTGGGCATGACTCCCATTTTACAGAGAAGGGAGCTGAGGCTGAGAGAGAATGAAGGTCACAGCGGCCACACAGGACCAGACCCTGGAGTGGAGACCTTTCACACGTTAGAGGGAGTACAGTGTCAGGAAGGCCAGAACAATCGGCCACAAAGTCCTCATAGATCCACAACTTGGCTTGCACGAGAGCACACAAATTCAGAAACATGTTCACAGCAGGCTGGAATTGTGCAGAAAATATCCCAAGAAAAACAGTAAGGGGTGGTGGATAGAGCCCTGGACAGGGACTGGGTACAAACCTCAGCTCTGTCGCCTCTAACTCACTATGTAATACTGGACAAGTCCCTTCTTTACTTGGGCCTCAGTTTCCCTGCCTGTGAACTAGAGGGTGGGACTCTGGTGTTCTAGGGCTGTTGAGCTCACCTGAGGCTGTTTCCCTGGGAGATGGGGTCTGTATCCCGCTCCTGGCCAGCACACTCCGAGAACATTTGCTCTCCTGACCAGCCGACAGCCCATCCCTCAACCTCCTCCACCCTCAACCCCTTGCCATACCCAAAGCAAACGAAGCTGATTGTCTTAGCTGGCCCTGTGGGTGCTGGCTGGGCGGCCAGCCGCAGGCCACAGGCGGAGGTGCCACCAGCCAGAGCCCCACCAGACACACAGGGCATTGTCCCTCGGTCAACAGCCCCTGGGCACCTCGGCCCGGCTCCTGGCCTGTCCCCACACCCCTCACCGCCTGCCACTGTGCTAGGCCCAGCCAGCTGGGGGCCCAAGGCTCCCAGCTGATGACGAGCCCACCCACCCACTCCCCCGGCAGTCCCCTGTTGAGCTATAATTGCGTCGCTCCATCCTGTTGCTGCCATTCTGTTGGAGGCAGCATCTGGGGTTCCAGGCGGGCGGCAGCTGCAGGCCCAGCTTGGCAGGATGGATTGGCCGCACAACCTGGTACGTGGCGCTTCCCCACCCCCACCCTCACCCCTTTTTAGGGCTTGAGTGCTTCAGTATTTCTTTCCTATTGATTAATGTCTGCCTCTGTTTGGCTTGGAATCTGTGGAGGCGAGTTCTCCCTCTGCCCTCTCCCCCAGGACGAGAAAGAAACAGAGAGTGGTCTCAGAGCCTGCAGCCACGGCCAGTAGGCTCAGGCTCCTGAACTGGGCTCAGCCAGTCCACACTGAAACCTTTTCAGGACAGAGGCATCTGGGGAGATCCTGGCAAATTCAGTCATTGGGTTTTTCCAGAATCCTGGTTCCTGAGATCTGGGCTATGTGACCTTGGACAAGTCCTTCTGTTTCTCTGTCTCCCATCTGGAAAGCGAGGGAGGGGGAATAATTCTATTCTGCGTTTCTCTGAGTGGAGAGCCAGAGTTTAAGAATGTCGTGTGAGAAGTTCATATGAGAGAGCCTATTGTTAGGGAGACATTTTCCTGCACCAGAATCTAGGACCAAAAAAGAAGAATTCAGTGACTTGAATCTTGGTTGCAGATTCTGTGCCAGGAAATGGCTCTGCCAAGAGGGGCTATGCTGAGACTTGTTTTCAAGGGTTGAGACTTGCTGTTTAGCCTGATAAATCAGCCACGGGCCATGTGGGCCGAGGGGTGAGGGGTACAGGGAGGTAGGTGCCTGGCTAGATCCAGCAAGGAGATAAAACTCGCTTAGAAGTTTCTCCATGTTGGCCAGCTCTGGCCCCGACCCAGATACTGGCCCTTCTCTCCCCAGCTTCCTGAGGAGCCTGGGTTCTGCCGGGCCCCCACATTATCTTCTGTATGAGCCAGAGGCTTTCCTGATGCTCTAGTTCTGGGGAGGGAGAAGTGGATGGCAGTGGGTGAGGAGGGAGGGGGGCAGGCAGGGGGTGGGGATGTGGAGGAGGGCAGGGCAGTGCAGGTGTCGTGGAGGTGGAGTCCAACAGGGCGTCCTCGGCCCCTGACCTGCCCATCTCCTCAGCATCAACTCAGGCCTCCTTCCTCCTGCCCGCTCTATTTCAGTCTCATGTTTCCTTTCAGCAAAGCTCTTCAGCTCAAACCTCCTCTCACTGTGTCCCCTGCCTATAAGACATCTAGACTCCCTCTGCCTACATCTGTCTCTATCTTATCCTTCAAGCCTTGCCTGACATGTTCCCTGCCCAGAAAAGCTCTACCAGGCCACTGCCCTGGCACAGGCTGAGCAGGAGCCACTGCTCTCCCTAACCACAACCTGCACCTGTCGCTAGCGAGACTTAGGTGCTTGTTTCTTTGTTTACCTTCTGTTTTCCCTCCCAGACTGTAAGCTACAAAAGGGCAGGTATGGCAACTGCCACCCATCCACTCTGCAGTGTTCATGAATACCTAAGTGCTTGGCACCATGCAGACACGGGGGGTAAGACAGTGTGTGAAAACTGACACGATGCCCTCATGGAGTCTGTGCATAGTGGGGGACAGACATAGAATCACATGTACAGACTGTAAGATTGCAGTCATGCAAGAGGCGGGTGAGTTAGAGAGCCCAAGTCCACAGGCATCCCTAAGGATGTGACACTAGAGCCGACACAGGAGGGTGGGAAGGCGTTTAGAAGATGAAGAAAAGAGGCAGAGTGTGTAGGCAGAGGCCTGTGCAAAGTCCCTGTGGCAGGAGGGAGTATGGTGGGAGTAAGAGATTGAGAGAAGGCCAGAGGCTGGAGCAGGGCGTAGAGCTCAGCAGGGTCAGACCAGTGGCCTGAGAGATCCCTAAGGGCAACGGGAAAGGTGTTAAGCAGGAGGGTGACCTTATCAAATCTGCATTTCAAACAGCTGTCCTTGGTTCTGGTGTGGAGAATTGATTGGATGGAGCCACGGGGGATTTAGAAAGACCAGCTGGGAGGCTGCCGAGCTGTCCAGGGAAGTGAGGGTGGTGGTGCAGATAGAAACAACTGGATGGGCAGGGAGATTTTTAGGAGGTGCCAGATTTTTAGGACCTAGCGGTGAGTTGGATGTGAGGGAGGGAGAGAGAGGTGTCATTGTTGGTGCCCATCACAGAGCGTAGTGTATAGCAAGTGTTGGTACCCATGTGTTGTGGCCCTGGGGGACCAGGCCAGGGTGGGTGAGGGTGGCCCACACAAAAGTCTTTCCTTGGGCCGGCCCGGTGGCGCACTGAATAGTGTGCCGCTTGGGAAGCGCGGCGGCGCTCCCGCCGAGGGTTCGGATCCCACATACAGACTGGTTCCCGCTCACTGGCTGAGCGAGGCGCGGGGGCAACACCGAGGGTTGCGATCCCGTTGCCGGTCCCGGTCCGGTACGGGGGCAACACTGAGGGTTGCGATCCGTGGCCGGACACGGAAAAAGACAAAAGACAAAAAAAAAAAAGTCTTTCCTCTTCCCTCTCTCCTCCCTGGACCATGAATCTTGGCCCAGAGAGAGACTTGGCTCTCCCACCCTTGACTTGTGGCCTTCCTCCCCAGCTGTTCCTTCTTACCATCTCCATCTTCCTGGGGTTGAGCCAGACCAGGAACCCCAAAGGCAAGAGGAAGGGGCAAGGGCGGCCTGGGACCCTGGCCCCTGGGCCTCACCAGGTGCCACTGGACCTGGTGTCACAGGCGAAACCGTATGCTCGCATGGAGGAGTATGAGAGGAACCTTGGGGAGATGGTGGCCCAGCTGAGAAACAGCTCCGAGCCAGCCAGGAGGAAGTGTGAGGTCAACCTGCAGCTGTGGCTGTCCAACAGGAGGAGCCTGTCCCCCTGGGGCTACAGGTAGGCAGGGCTGGGCAGCTGGGGGCTGCTGTTTGTTGGGGGCTGGGACCTGGCCCCCATCTCACTCACTGTAACAGTTATGACCTCGAATTCAGAGGTCGAAGTGCCTGGACTTGAATCCCAGCTCTGCCTCTTACGAGCTGTGTGGCTTTGAATAAGTTGATTAGCCTTTCTGAGCCTCAGTTTCCTCAACTGTGAAAGGAGGTGATAGTGATACCTACATCATAGGCTTGCTATTAAATGAGACATCCGTGCAGAGCACTGCCCTTTTCCTTCTCCAAGTCCCAGCTGAAGTGCCTGCAAAGCTCCCCCGAATGTCACTTCCTCCAGCTCTGTGGAGCCTCGCGCACACTTCTCGCCTGCATCACTTCTGTGCGGTATTAAGTTGGCTGTGTTCACATCTGTCTGTCGCACTAGAAGGGGACCTTCCCAATGCCTGCATCAGAATCATCTAATGATTCCCATGCCCTGCCCAATCAAATTATCCAGGGGTGAGGCCCAGAAAGTGGTATTTTATCTATCTCCATGTGATTAGATGCACAGTCAGGTTTTGATTTGGGAATCAACACCTGCTGGCCCTGATTGGCAGAAGCAGCATCTTACCTTGGGTATAGTTCCACGTCTGGCACATAGATGGGACAAATGTGTATGTGCTAAATGAATAGTGAAAAGATGGTCTGGCCCTGAAGGGTCCTCACTCACAAACCCAGGCCAAAATTTTTTCAGCCATGCAATTTCCATCTTGAGACTCTAGAATAGCACTGCTCACTAGAACTTTCTGTAGTGATGTAAAGCCCAGTATAGGGGCCATTAGCCTCATGTGGCTATTTAGCACTTGAAATGTGGCTAGTGTGACTGAGGAACCCTTCTGATTAAATTTAAGTCGACCCATGTGGCTAGTGGTTTCTGTATTGGTCAGCGCAGCTCTGGAATTTGACAATTGGAAGGGTCAGTAAAGACCTTCCAGGAACTGCACTTCTCATACTTTACCGTGCCCGTGAATCCTTGGGGATCTTGTAATAATGCAGGTTCTAATTCAGGAGGTTCTGCATTTCTAACAAGCTCCCAAGAATAATAAGGCGATGCTGATGCTGCATGTGCACGGGTCTACTTCACTCATACCTTTCCCTCCCATTTAGCAGATGAGGAAACTGAGGCATAGAGAAGGAAAGGCCACAGAGCAATTCCCTGGATTCTAGACTCCGTGAGAGCACCAGGCAGGAACTTGTCTGTTTTGTTCTTTAAGGAACACCTAGTCTAGGACAGAGCCACTCACGTGATGTGCAAGAAATATTTGTTGAACGAATGGAGACTAAATCAGAATGGAGCCCAGCCCTCCTGACTCCTCTTCCAGTGGAAATTAGGCATCACGGTGCTCACATTTGATTTCCATGGATTAAGTTTCCCAAAAATACAAACAAGGGGGAGAGCACAGGGGAGTCAGAGGGAGGTCTTAGGCTTCTCTGTGATTGCCACAGCACAATCTAGTAATGGGGTGAGCATCTTGCTGTATAAAACAAAGAAGCTGGATGGCTAACTGGTGACCTTGAACTTGGGTAACCTTGGGACAAGTGACTAGCCATTCATGGTCTTCAGTTTCTTCACCCAGAACGCTGAGTTGATTACTGCCCTTTCTCCAGAAGTCTTCTTGTGGGAACCAAAACTCCGGTTATGGAAGGTAGGGGCGCGGGGAGTGGTTGCAGATTTGCTCTCACTCACCTGACCACCTTCCGCCCTGCGCGCTCTCCTGCTCCCCACAGCATCAACCACGATCCCAGCCGCATCCCCGCGGACCTCCCGGAGGCGCGGTGTCTGTGTCTGGGCTGCGTGAACCCCTTCACCATGCAGGAGGACCGCAGCATGGTGAGCGTGCCCGTGTTCAGCCAGGTGCCCGTGCGCCGCCGCCTCTGCCCGCCGCCGCCACGCACTGGGCCCTGCCGCCAGCGCGCGGTCATGGAGACCATCGCTGTGGGCTGCACCTGCATCTTCTGAACATCCGGGCCCAGGCGCCAGGCTGGCAAATGCAGATCGCCTTCCCTGCAACCCGTACCAAGCAAGGCCTATGAAAAGTAAATGCTGTCTTTCGTAAAGCAAGTCTTTGGGTTTGCTTCTTGCGGCTCCGAAGCCAAAACCAGGGTGGTGGTAAGAGGTTCCTGGGAGGTCGACTTCAGATCAATATAAAGGAAGCTTTTCCATCACTTTGAGTTCTCCAACACTGAGATAGGCTATTAAAAAAATACTGCATACATTTTACCATTTAGGACAGTTACATGCTTTCTTTAATTTGGATTTATAAACCTATATTTCAGCCAAGCTATTGTAGCTTGATTGGTATAAGCCAATACAGGACTTAACGAGAGCTAACTTGTTAACTCTACCCAATTAAGTCAAAGATCATTGGAAACAAGCTCTTTTGAAGCAGTGAGCTCTTGGTCTCAAAGTGTCAAACTAAAACTGAGCTTCTCAAGAATGTTGTGAAGCAGATCCCTGCTCTGGCTTGAGTAGATGATCTATAATCTTTCAGCTCTGAGAGTCTCCACAGATCAGACTTAGACCCAAAGAAGGATCTCCGGGTTGCCAGAGAGTGGGTGTTTTTAACCTGGGCCAATGAGCCCCTGAAATATTCATGTGAGAATCTATAATCTTTCAGCTCTGAGAGTCTCCACAGATCAGACTTAGACCCAAAGAAGGATCTCTGGGTTGCCAGAGAGTGGGTGTTTTTAACCTGGGCCAATGAGCCCCTGAAATATTCATGTGAGTATGCATTTTTTCTGAGCCTCATGAGGATCCTTGGTTTCGAACTCAAGAGTTGAGAAGCGTCAATGTAGATCATTCTTTCTTCCAGCCCTGTCCACAGGGGATCTGGTTAGATGGTTTGCTGATATCACTGATTCTCAAACTTTAGCCAGCATCGGAATCACCTGGAGTGCTTGTTAAAACACGGATTGCTGGGCCCCACACCAAGAAGTTCTGATTCAGTTAGTTTTATGGTTATTTTTTTTTTTGGGGGGGGGTGGCTGGCCAGTTCAGGGATCTGGACCCGTGACCTTGGTGTTACCAGCACCATGCTCTCCTAAGTGAGCTAAAGATTCAGTAAGTTTTAAGTGTGGGGTGATACTTTGCATTTTTCTATAATGGTTGCTTTGCATTTCTAATATAGTGGTTTCCAGGTCATGTTGATGCTGCTGGTCTGGGGATCACACTTTTGAGAACCACTGGCTTTTTATCAAGACACTTTGGCTGGCTGGTTAGCTCAGCTGGTTAGAGCACCTCATAATACCAATCATGGGTTCGGATCCCTGTACTGGCCAGCTGTCCACCCCCTAAAAAAGACACTGCTGATCAACAAAGGCTGTGTGGATTGACTTGTGCTATAAAGCCCATGTTGGCTCTTGCCCCTGGATGCTAATGCCTGCCTCCTCCATTAGCTCCTAGCAATTCAATCCTCCCCTTGAGCTCTCTAACCCCTGCAGCAAATCCCAAATCAGCTGTTCTAGGGTCCAAAAATACCTTCCCTCCCCCAAGACAGCTGAGGGGCTCAGGATATATGTTGAGAGTAAGAATAGTTAGCACTTTAGAGTTAGTTTCAGTAAAAGGACCCACAGTCCAGTATAGGAGTACTTTACTTGTCTGCTCTAATTTCAGTGCTTAAAGCAGCTTTAGCACTGAATGTTTTAAGAGTCTAATTCATGAAAGGCCAATAGTTAAATATGTGCCTCTCTGGGGTGGTAACTTACCTTTTTTGGTATTGTTCTAGAGTGGGTACTGGTTAAAATTACCCCAGGAAGCTTCGGCCTGGTTCCAGACACATGGAAAATAGAGTTCATGTGCCAGCCCATACTGATCCCTTCAGCAGCAGCTTCTCCTCTCTCCGGGGTTGTTTTGTCTGAGGCTCCCACAGAATTCTCCACAGGTCTTAAGACTTCAGCCCCACAGGAAGGGCCCACAACCTCTAAAATCTTTTTGTGGGGGTGAAGGTTTGGGAAGAAATAAGTGTCAAGAGAATTTTTCCTAGACCTGGGAGACCCCTGGGGCCCTGGGGCACAGGGATTGGGTGGGGAAACCTCATCACGGTGATGAGGGGCTGTCCTCCTTCTATCAGAGTGTCAGAAACACAGAGATGCCCAATAAATGTCAGTTAGTTTTATATGGATGCTGCCTTTTCCTCTTTCTGGGCTTCAGGTTCCTCATCTGTGAAATGAACAGATGGGATTTAGAGATCTCCAGAGTCTTTTCCAGTTTTACCTTTCTGCAACTTAAAAACTTGGCCTTGTGAGCCTGGGCTGGCAGCTGGCCCTTCCCAGTCCCCTGTTTAAAGGCAGCAGCAGGGAGCTCATGACTTTTGGAGAGCTGGGTCTCCAGGGCACCCCAGAACCTACTTAGGTCTGAGTCTAAATGTGTTTCATGTTTTCCGCTCTCTAGTGAGAAACTCCCACCCTGTGAGATAGGGGCCTCGTCTACCTCAGTCAGGGCTGCATCTCTAGCACTGAGCCCAGTGCCCTGGGCAGAACAGGGAGGCAGCGCTTGGTGAATGAATGCATGGAGCCTCTAGGGGGAGCTCAAGATCTGCCCTCAGCTCCCTCAATTGCTCCCTCATAAGTGAGCACCACCTTCCTTACCCCATCCCCACTCTTCCCTCCACAGCTGCTCCCCCTTACCCCCACCCCAACCTCAGAGTGATGGAAGTTTGCTTGGGTCACCTGCCCTAGCAAGTGGAGTTCCTGTGAAGGGTTTTAAAAGTCTATAACCCTACACCCAAGGTCTGCTGAGGATGACTGTGGCTCCTTTCCTGTTTTGTATGGTGGATTACAGGGCTCTCTTTGTCTTTGCAAATGCTCTCTCTTCTCCAGGGGCTGTGGACCCTTGAGGGCTTCTGGCCTGGCCTGAGAAGGCTAGGGTGAGTCCTGGGGTAAAGGCTTCCTGCTGGTTCTCTTACTCTTTCCTGGAATCTCTGTCATTTCCTCTCTGCCTGCAAGGAATGGAGATGGTGAGACCCAGCTCTCAGGTTTGGGCTTGGGGAAACAGGCAGCGTGGGCATTTTGGCTGGCGTTGGTTCTGAGCTGTTCGGGTCTGCCTATCCAGGTAAAGGACAAAGCTAGCTCCACTGTAGTCATGCTTGGACATGAAGTTGGGGCCCCAGCGAGGACTGAAGATCAAGTATAACTGCCCTGGTTTGCATCTTCTGTGCACATATCTTTCTTAGGGTGAAAGGGAGATGTAGTTATCAGGGATAAGTTTTTTATTGTCCTTGATCCTTTGGCCCAATACCAGTTATCATCAATTACACCATGACAGCCCATGTCATCTTCATTTCAAACACAGATCATCAAAAATGCCATTACACACTTTGATTTCACTAGACTTGAGAGGAGCAGGGAGAGTATAGCTCCACCTGCATGTGGCTGACATTGCGGCTCTCTCTCTGATATTCTTGCAACCCCTCCAATCTTTTTTTTTTTTAAAGATGACCGGTAAGGGGATCTTAACCCTTTACTTGGTGTTGTCAGCGCAACCCCTCCAATCTTTTTTTTTTTAAAAGATGACCGGTAAGGGGATCTTAACCCTTTACTTGGTGTTGTCAGCACCATGTTCTCCCAAGTGAGCAAACCGGCCATCCCTATATGGGATCCAAACCCATGGCCTTGGTTTTATCAGCACCACACTCTCCCAAGTGAGCCACAGGCCGGCCCTCACCCCTCCAATCTTGAAGTTTGGATGAGACCGCATCTGCTCCAGGGATGAGACCTGACTGTTCTAAGCCAATCAGCTTAATCTCATTCCCTGTGTCACGGTTATTGGTTTGGTGTCTGAGTCTTAAGCCAATCAGCATGTGGCATTCCCTTGGCCACAGGAATTGGTTCAGGGGTGGTCCAACTGGCCCAGAGCCCAGAATTTGGTTTAGTGGTTGTGGGAGAAGACCTTCTCACCCTGGGGGCTGTTGGCAGCCATCTTTGACCATGAGAGGAATGATGAAACTGGAAATTGCACAGTGCTCTATGCATGGACTTTAAAGTCATGAGAACAAATAAAAACTTTTTATTGCTTAAGCCAAATTGAGTTTAGTTTTCTACTGCTTCAACTAAAAGCCTTCTTACTGATGTGTCAGTTTCATAATTTCTATAAAAACCAATGAGTGCATGCTACTTGTAAAGACTCCGTCTCTTTCCCTGCCATTACCATCACCCCGGCATAGTAAAAACAGCCTCAGAGCCAGTTGGGACTTCCACTAACTGGAAGGGTATTTTGCCCTAAGCTGAACTCAATTAATTTTGAGAAGCTCCAGATTTGAGCTATTGTATGAACTCACCAGGAGCCCTTGGACAAGTTATTTCCTCACTTTAGGCTTTTATCTCCATCTCGACAAAGAGAAGGAAGTTAGCTGGATAAACTCTGCGGACTGTTCCTCTTAGAAAAGCCACAATATTAGCATCACTTGGCAGTGTTATTTTCTCTGGGCACCCAGGCCCCCTTCCCTGAAACCTGATTAGCAAGTCTGGGTGGGACTTGGGTATCTGCATCTTTATCAAGCTCCCCTCCACTTTTCCAGGAGATTTCGATGTGGTGGTTGGTCCATCGACCATACTGGGTGTCTAGGGTTCAGTTCCTCTGTTCTCTCCTTTTACAGAAAGAACAGATCCAAAAGGAGTGAAAAGGACTTTTATTTACTTTTCTAAAATGACTGATCTTTAAAGGTTTGGAGAAAAAGCAAAGCAAAGCATAATTCTCTCCTTTGAAGCTAGTGAGAGGAGAAAGCACTGGCTTAACCTCTGAAGAACTCATCTCAACACCTTTCCTTCCTTTGCTGTCGGGGTGAATGTTTGGGGGCGAGATATAACTGCTCTCCACCCTCTGGGAACTTGTCTTCTTTGTAAGACAGATCCATTGTATTACTCCTCAGCCTGTGCGTAAGAAACAGAATAGTCAATTCCTCCAGGTGCCAAGGAAAAGCTTCCTGCTTCCTATAGCCTGGCATGTTTCCCTTTTCCCACTGAAAAGGGAAAGGTTGCCAGGAAGCTCAGAGCTATACTGCCAGCTCTGTTGGGATAAACATCTCTTCCTTGGGTCCTACCACAGCCATCTCCCCAATAGGCAGAGTTGTTGAGAAGCTTGAAATTGGTGTCTAGTAAGTTCTGAACTAGGTACCTCAAATAGAGCAAGCCCACGGTAAATAGGAGCTATTATCATTGCTTGGGCTTTCTGATCTTCCCTTCTACTTTACTTGTCACCATCTAGTTGTAAATGTTTTATTGTAGTTTGCATCAATAGGTTGTCCATTTTGGGAGCAGGTGGTGAAAAACAGTAAAGAAATTAGGCTCAGCGTTCTCTGCCTTATACTCCCTCCCACAGTCTTCTCAGTTCCTAGTTAGAAAACAAAGTCAGAAGCAGGTTGAGAAGATGGATTTTAATTTCTTAAAAAAAAAATAAATAAAACAAATACACTGGCTTGAATTTCCTTTCTTTTTCTTACTTTCCCCTTAAAAGAAGAAGCAACAACTGAGAGGATCCTCAAGGTATTCAGGCAGACAGACAGTGGGCCACATGGACCCACACAGGAGGGAAAAGATGCTTGACACATGAGGGGTCACAAAGGCTCAGGGGCGAGCAGGGCTTCTTCAGTCCTGGGCTGCTGAGGGGTGTGTGTGACTCATCTTCAATGGTGATGGAAGTTCCCGGGCTCTCCCTGGAGCCCTCACAGTTCAGTCTTGACCTTGTGCATCAAGTCCTTTTGGTCAATCTTGTCCAGGTCCTGGTACCAGCGGTTGTAGGCCAGCAAGGCCACATTCTTGGCAGCCACGGCCATCACCTCCACGGAGCTGGCTGCCCACTCCAGGGCATTGAGGTAGAAGAGTTGGTCATGGAGCACGAACCTTGGGAGAGTGGTGCGTGAGCCGTAGAGGGGATGGGCCTGCCACTCGGCCATCTGGACTGAGTAATAGGAACGGAAGAGGGTCTTCAGCTGGGTCCGAAAGAGGGGCTTGGGGGACTGGACTCGCCAAACAGCTGCCTCCTGGGGTTGCTTCCGCCGGAAGTTAGCTGAGATGTTGACAGGACAGATGTTGTCCAGCGTGTAGAAGAAACCAGGGAAGTCTGTGGTAAGGATGTTGGCGAAGGGGAAAAGCTTAGGGTCAGGGAAACCAAAGTAGGAAGAGTTGAGGTAGCCGTGGACCAAGGAGACGACAGTGGGCTGGAAAGACCCCTGGATGTCATTAATGGGTGGGTTGAAGCCTTCAAAAGTGAAGTTGCTGCTGCTGTTGTCCAGGTGCAAGGGGGTGGCGATGACCACAATGTCATAGGAGTCAGTGCCGTTACCCACCTCATTCTCATACCCCACCTCGTACAGAGCTTTGCCTTCTGGAAGGAGAGAGAAGACAGCACAAAAGTGAACTTACTCAAAGGCTTCTACCCACTGGTCTCCCATCTGGGGCCCAGCACTGAGGGTACAATGGGACCCTGGCACCCAGGGTGCAGCTGGGTTGTCTAGATGGCAGGTCCCAGGCTCTCCATGGTGGTGCAGCCACAGGTTGAGCACTGGACTGGGAGTCAGGAGACCCAAGTCCTTGCTCTGGTTCTGCCACTAACTAGCTGCAGGAGCTTGGGCAAGGCTGTCTCTCAAAGTCCTCATAGGTCAACTGAATGAAGCTAGACTGATGGAAGACTCAGCTTTCAGGCTCAGACTTTTGAATTGGGACAACAGTGCCCTCTAGTGTCACGCGGCAGGGCTGGGGCTTCCCATTGCTCTTCTGTAACTACTCCCCAGCAGATCACAGACCAGAGCTGAGGCACAGAGGAGGCAGAAGTGTGGGCTGGCTGGGAACAGTGCTGCCTCCTGCTCTGCTCACTCACCTGTACTGTGCAAGGTCACAGAGGTCACTGTGGCGTGGATCATGTTGGCCTTGGTGAGCTTCAGCAGACCAGAACAAACCAGCTTGTTGCCCCCTTCCACAGACCACAGGCTGCCTTGGGCCCCGGCTAGCGACATGGCTCCTGAGCAAAGCAGGAAGGATGGCTGGTGGGTTCTCAGATCCACTGGGAAGTGGTGCTGGACAGTCCAGCACTATTCTACCTGAGCCCCCCCAACCAGGGCAAGACTCCTCCCAGCCATGGGCACATGGACACAACAATCATACAAAGAAATACAACAAAGGTCATAGTGCAACAAAGTGACAACATTGTGCAGCAGTGTTGTGAGAAAGAGCTAGCTCCAAAAGACCACAAATTGCATGACTCTGTTTCTATAGAATGCCCAGAATGGGCAAATCCACAGAATAGAAAGTAGATTTGTGGTTGTCTAGGGCAGGAAGATGGGGGGTGTTGGGGAGGTGATGACTAAAGGGTATGGGGCTTCTTTTTGGGGTGATGAAAACGTTCTAAAATTGATTGTGGTGATGGGTGCACAACTCTGTGAATACACTAAAAAACACCAAATTGTACACTTTAAATGGGTGAACTGTATGATATGTGAATTATACCTCAATACAAAAATGCTATGAAGGAAACACACAAAACACTGGAAGAGTGAGCAGAAAAGCCACACTGAAGGGAAATTGAGGCAGGATTTGAAGGCTGGGAAGGAGCCAACAGTATCAAGAGCCAGAGGAACAGTATCCTGAGCACATGGGAGATGCCTGTTAATACAAACCTTTTCATTCATTTATTCAACAAAAACATATTGAGTGCCTGGTATGGCCCAGGTACCGTTCTAAATATCTTGGCTTCATCACTAACAAAAGAGACGAAGATTCCTACCTTTGTGAAGCCTACATTCTCTGCTCTTGTGGCCTGTGCTGGAGGCTGGTGGGCTATCCACATGGCCACCCACCTAGTAATGAGTGGGGAAGATCAGATGCTCTAAGAGACTAACACCCAGGGGCTCAGAGGCCTCAATGGGGCAGTTCTTGAAGCCAAAGAGTGGACAGCAAAGTATCATCTCAACTCTAACATTTACGCACATAAAAGGGACTATTAGGCAATCAGGCGGAGTAGAAACATACTGGACCTGTGAGCTGACCTTGCTTTCACTGTCTATGAAGGGAGGTGAGTACGATCTCCTGCCAACTCAGAGGACCAAACCCAGAATCAAACAAGGATGGCAGCAACAAAGCGCTTACGCAAGTGTAATGGGCCAGATAAATGTGAGGTTATTACAGGTACCCCAGCCTATTCTGGGCACTGTGGGCAGGGGCGGGGCAGGAGGGTGCTGAGGGCTGGATGCTCACCAGCAAACGCAGGCATTGCAGCTGACTGGCCGTAGCTAGCCCGCAGGACGGCAGAGACAACATCGTCGATAAAACGCTGTGTGACGCCCACCTGGAGCAAGGACTCAGCCACAGAACGTTGGGTCATGTTGATGAAGGTAGACTCTCCTAGTGAGTAGAGCAGCTCCTCCACGCCCGAGAAGGCATAGCCGTGGGCCTGGTACTTATAGATCCTAGGAGACACACAAAGCTGGAGTCCTTGTGCAGAAAGGCTTTTTGGCTGATCACCTGCTACAAGGTCCTGTACCTGAGGCCCACCATGGACCCACTCCCTCCTCTACATATGGAGGGGTGGGAGAGGAGGCTGGTTATGTTCCCCTTGGCCTGTTCTCTGGCTGCAGTGGGCCTATCCCACCTAGAGGACAGCATGGAGGTAAGGGAAAACACTCCAGAATGCCACTAGACCTGGTTTCACATCATGGCTCTGCTGAACAACGATTAGGTCACCTCTCTGGGCCACTCCCTGCGTGAAGCCATAGTTCATAGCCCTTTTTCATCCCACTGGGACTGTCAGGTAGTGGGCCATAGCCCACCCCCACTGCCACATCCCCTTCTCCAACAGTCTAGAGGACAGCATGGAGGTAAGGGAAAACACTCCAGAATGCCACTAGACCTGGTTTCACATCATGGCTCTGCTGAACAACAATTAGGTCACCTCTCTGGGCCACTCCCTGCGTGAAGCCATAGTTCATAGCCCTTTTTCATCCCGCTGGGACTGTCAGGTAGTGGGCCATAGCCCACCCCCACTGCCACATCCCCTTCTCCAACAGTTTCAGCTCTGTTCTGGCTTCTAGGACCATGTTGGCCCTGATGGCAGCAGCCTCACGCCAATACTGTCACCTTCTCTGCTAGTGCAGCCTGTCCTCTCCTCTGGACTGATCTTACAGGGCTCTCACTC
>NW_007728314.1:271798-273084 GCF_000696425.1 Galeopterus variegatus
TCCAGCTGCTTCACTGATTCCCATCCCAGTTTGGCCCTTGTAGGTGACTGAGTTTGCAACCCAGGCTTTTGTAAGTTTATCAGAGGGAAAGATAACGAATGCTAGCGTGACAACACTGGAGAGACCATCCCTGCACCAAATAAGGCCATTCCTCAGCCAGGCCTTGTTCTGAACTGCACTGAATTGTGTTGGGCTGATGCATCTAGCAAGTTGTTTCTCCTTTTCCACAATTTACTCAGGTTCACTCCTTCCACATTCTCCTCCTTCCCCGCTGGAATGCCCTGCCCACTGCTCACCCAGCCTACCTCATGAACTTTTCCATGACCTCCTCCACCCACATCTGCAGTCTCAGGAAGCTGATGCCGTAGTGCCACCAGAGGCGGAAGAGGTTCAGCAGGTACCAGTCGGTCTCCTCCAGCATGAAATGCTCCCCGCCGAAGATGGCACTCCTGCCTACCACCTCACGCCGGTGCCTCAGCCCTGCGGAGAGGAGGAGGAGCCCTTCAGGTCCCTTTCCAAGGGCCCCCCAGGAGACCTGGCAGTGCCTTAAGCTTAAATTCAGGGCCTTCCTGATGCAAATGGACTGGCTCCATTAAAGGAAATGTGAACACTATGGTTTGTTCATTTGTGCTGCTTGTTTATAAACAGTAAACGAATGTACTGGGAAAATGTTTGGCCTTCCTAGTCAATAAAAAAATGAAAATAAAAATAAGCTATTCATTTTACATTTTTTTTCCCCCAAGTGGATCCACTCAGCCACGTATGAG
The DNA here is from genome assembly GCF_000696425.1 of Galeopterus variegatus. NCBI lineage: Eukaryota > Metazoa > Chordata > Mammalia > Dermoptera > Cynocephalidae > Galeopterus > Galeopterus variegatus. The sequence continues at coordinate 272,566 of NW_007728314.1, forward strand.
GGAAATTCAGATGTTATCCCAGAATGTCCAGGGGTGGACAGCCACAGGGCTTGCTCCGAGGTGGCTGCTCTGGGCACAAGATCCCATGGAAATAATCATAGCTCCGTACAGCCACCCAGCACTCTACAACTTACAGAGCAGTGGACTCATAAACACATGGAGAGCTATGATTCATTCCTTCCCCCACCCCCACATACTATATACACTGTTCTGCATCTTAACAACATATAGTATCTGGGAGATTGTTCTATATCTGGGCATAAAGGATGTCCCCATTCTGGCTGCTGAACAGCCTACTGTGTCTTTACACAATAATTTATTTAACCTCAGCTCCCAGTTGGTATGCAGATAGGATACTTTCAAGCTTGTGCTATTACAAACAACGCTATAATGAATAGCCTCATATGTACGCCACTTTGCACACCTACCAGACCACCTGCAGGATCACCTCTGAGAAGCAGAATTTCTGCATTAAAACAGTATGTGTAGGACCGGCCCCGTGGCTCACTCGGGAGAGTG
>NW_007728314.1:274038-277726 GCF_000696425.1 Galeopterus variegatus
ATTTTCTGGGCCTCAGTTTCCTTAGGAGGAGATCTAATTTCCATCTTGCAGGCTGGTAGGGAGGATCTGAGGTAATGCCTACATGCCACCTAGAATGATGCCAGGTACCTGGCAAGCACCAGCATGTGGAAGCTGATATGATCACGATTACTAAGAGGCAGCATATCGAAAGGGAAAGAAACTGGCCTGGGAGTCAAACCTGAGTTCTAATCCCGGCTCTGCAACTAATTCACTGTGTAACCTCAGGCAAGTTCCTTCCCCTCTCTGGTCTCAGTTGCTCCATCTGTAAAATGAGGAGATTGGACTACATGACCTTCTGACCTCGGTGGTCTGGGAAGTGCTTGATGGTTGCCGCCAGCCCAGAGCACTGGGCGCTGGAGCCCCCCAACTGCACACTCACCCAGCAACTTGACGAAGTCCTGCATGTGCAGGCTCAGGGAGTGGAAGGAGGCGGCCCCGCTCTCGTAGTGCTGCTTGTTCACTGAGATGGTGGCCAGGCGGCCGCCCACAGTCCCTTTCTCATACACGTCGATCTGCACCCGTGGTCCAAAGTGCTGCTGGAGGAAATGGGCTACCGCAGAGCCCCCAATCCCAGCCCCAACCACCGCTGTCAGCAGGCCCGGGAAGCAGGGAGGAGAGAGACAGAGCACGGGAGTGAGAGATCGCAGATCACACCTTTGCATTCTCCTGCGCTGCAAGCACTGGCATTTCATAGGCTTTTAACATTTCAAGGAGGAAATCTGCAGACTTAGTTTTCAGTAGAGCTATTAATAACGAGCAAAGGTCAACCTGAAAACTGCCACCTCCTATAAAGAAAAAGACACTTTAGCAGCAAAAGAGCCAGAAAGAATCTCAAAATTCAGGATGATCACTTAAAGAGAATAAATTTAGTTTTATACAAAACTTACTACATTGTCCTTATTTTTCTCATTTTACTATGAATTGTTAAAAAGTGGTTACTGGGCAGTTCTGCTTGGTGGATCACTGTATGGAAACCACTCCTTAATCCAGGGGTTGGCAAACTAAGGCCTGCAGGCCAAATCCAGGCAGATGCCTGTTTTTGCAAACCAAGTTTTACTGGAACAGAGCCACATCCTTTCTTTTACTTACTGCTTGTGACTGCTTTTATGCTGGGCAGAGTTGAGTAGCTGCAAGAGACTATATAGCCCACAAAGCCTAAAATACTACCCCTTACAGAAAAAAGTTTGCCAACCCCTCGTCTAGTCCAACCTACCATCTGACACTGAAATCATTTCTCTGTGTTTCCAAAGACTGGAATGCACCCCATAACAGGTTGCTCATTATTTTATAGGGTACTCTATTCCAGTTTGGACTCTTGTTACAAAGTTTCAGCTTGTTGAGGTCTTTTCTGGGTTTTATCATCTGTCTTTACTACACACCCTGCTGTCTTGTCTGCTCAGTATACTCATCCAAGTCACTGATAAGAACCTTTCACTGGACAGGGCTGGGAGGTGCCACTAGGAACCACTGTCTAGACAAATACTAGTCACTAAATAGTGCTATGAGAGAGCAGTAAACCAGCTATAAGCCAATGTACTGGACTACCACCCTACCCACAAGTTTTGCCCACAGTGTATCTGAAACACTGCTTTCCTTTCAACTGACAGTCCAGTAACCCTATCCAAAAAGAAAATGAGAGAAATCAGGTATAATGTGTCCTTACTAGACTCATGGTGAACCCAAAGACCACCAGCTCCTCTCAAGAAGTGACAGGCAATCCTCAAACAATACAAAGTTCTTTATGATCGGGCCTGCATTTACTTATCCCACTCCTGGCCCTACCCTTGTAAAAGTCCCATTTCCTGTCTAGACTTCTTTTATTGTGAGCACATGCCTTTGTTCTCTTTCAGGCCTGGGCCTGTGCCTGAGCTGCTCCCTTTGTCAGGAGTGCTCTGTCACCCTGTGCCTCACTGACTTCTACAGCCCTTGTCACTTGTATCTTGGCTTGCCTGACTCACCTGGCATGAATCATGTGTTCCTCCTGCATATTTCTGCAGCAGTCTGCTTACCCTGGCTAAGTCCTTGCCAGCCTGTATTCAAATGATCTGTTTAAAGGACTGACAGTGAGCAAGGTCACTATGTCCCCAGATCCTGGCAGGTAGGAGAGTTCATGAAGTGTTTGTTGAGTGTCGAAAGAATAAACCACTTCCTCTTGCTCAGCATTTACAAAGCCACTTCCAAGGATACCCTTAACCTTTTTTTAAAAACCACTGTGCTCCCTTCCCCTTCATTGGCAAACAGTCCCAAGTTACTCATTCTTCCAGAGAAACTGACTGCAAGGCCTAGAAGCTGCCCCAAGGGCTATGGGGAAGCAGAAGACATCACCTCGCTGGGAATCTGCTCATTTAATACACCTGACACCCACACTCTGCTCTATGGTAAGATGTGCTGGGATGCAAGATGAATCAAACAGGGCTCTGTCCCCCCATGAACCCAGGCAGGGAGGGGGCAGAATTAACTATGACAACTTATGATGAAGTGCAGCAACAGGGTTCCAGGAAGTCCTGAGGAGGAAGCAATGAATTCTGTCTGAGGGTGTGGGAACACAGGCTTCACACAGAAAATGACAACTTATGATGAAGTGCAGCAACAGGGTTCCAGGAAGTCCTGAGGAGGAAGCAATGATTTCTGTCTGAGGGTGTGGGAACACAGGCTTCACACAGAAAATACCATTTGATAGGGACCCTGCAGGACAATCAGTTTTGCCGGTGAGTGGAAACGCATGCTCCGCAGAGAGAATGGCTTGAGCAGGGCAGCATGCAGAACTACATAGGTGGATTTAAAGGATCCTGAGGCCACGCCGAGGTGTTCAGATTTGATCCTGCAGGAGTCCAAGGATTAAGCTGTCCTAACAGGAAGCTCCTCATTTTCATGGTGAGTAGAGTCCAAACCTCCAAGGGCAGACAGAGGCTCCTGTTAGAGTGCTGAGGAAAATCAGGAAAGCTAAAGGGCAGCTTGGCGCTGCCAAGTGTCCTGCCCTGATGACTCTGGGATGAGATGGGCAGGGCCAGCTGGAACGAGGCAGCAAGCTCTGCATTGCAGAGCAGTTCTGCTGGGAGGAGGCCCCACCCTTCCCCAATGGCCAGTGGGAAATGTCCTGCCCAAGAAAAAGGGGAGTGCCCTACACCCCTGGACACTGCCTGCTAACTTCCCTATCCTTCAAAGCCTGGTTCAAAACCCACCTTCTCCATGAGGCCTTCTCTGGCCACTCTAGCCCTCAGGGTTCTTTCCGCTGAAAACCCTACACTTGCAGTCCCAAACTGATATCTGGCATGCCTCAGTCTGTCTTAACCATTTGTGGCCTGGCCTATGGTTTTGTAACCCAAGAAGCCTTAGCAATGTACTGACCCCAACGAATCTGTGGTGCTCCTATGGCATGCCCCAAGGTGCTCCTGCCAACTGGGGTGGAGTAGGGACTCTGCCCTTTCACACCCGAAGCCCATCTTTGTCTGTGGGAATTTTATATGTGAGGGACTTGAAGATCTTGAGACAAGTAGAGTTAAAATGACAATTAAGAGGAAAAACAAAAAAAGGAACTAAACAAATACAGAACTCTAGTCAATGATATGCATGAAGTATTTAGCGAAGTGTCCTGATGTATGCAATTTATTTTGAAATGCTTCCAAAGTAAGATGGATCCATGGATGGCTAGAAGAATGTTTGATAG
>NW_007728314.1:278145-278933 GCF_000696425.1 Galeopterus variegatus
TTATTTTGAAATGCTTCCAAAGTAAGATGGATCCATGGATGGCTAGAAGAATGTTTGATAGGTATACGATAAAGCAAGTATAGCAGCAGTTCATGGCAGAATCTAGGTGGTGTGTATACAGATGGTCACTGTAAACTTCAACTTTGTCTGAAGTTTTCAAAATAAAATATTGGGAAAATCACACAAATAAAAAAATAAAATGACTGCTTGTAAAAGTTCCCCACTCTGTCATTCAACAGATCTGTCTCCCGAAGACTGTTCTATTGTCCTGAGGTTTTGGCTTAGGTGTTACTTCCAGGAGCCCTCCCAGAGCCCGCAAAGACTGGGGTGAAGTGCCAGTCTTCTGTATGCACGGGCTTCCCTGTATTTTGAGGTCTCTCCCCCAAGCAGGAACTAGCCCGCTATGCCTGCTACACAGACGGCCCTCAATAAACCTTTGTGAATGCCATCACCGAGCACCTGTCGTCCGTCATCCAAGCGCTAAGCAAGCAGCCAGTTCCACGGCAGATGCTCAGTAACCCTGGGCCGTCCGGTGAGATGAATGGCCAGTCCTGCCCAGGCCTCTTTCCCGTCTCGGTGGCCCTCTTCACATGCCCATGCCACCACCCTTTCCATCAGCATCTTTCCTACTGCGGTCCCCTTTCTCGTCCAGTCCCAGTTCCTCGCCTTTCCTCCCCCCAGCTCCTCTCCCGAGGTCCCCTCCCTCGCCCAGCTGCCTTCCCCTACCTCCACCCAGCCGCTAAATGCGGAGAACCCTCTTCCCGCCCCGCCCCCCAGCTCAGCACCCC